>NW_024068932.1:0-83016 GCF_009389715.1 Phoenix dactylifera | reverse complement strand
TAGGTGTCACTGGTGGATGGTGGGACTCATAGGGATTATCTTGATGATCGATAAACCCTAATGAGTTGAGTTGGAATCGTTCCAACCCATTGAAAGGAGTTTCAATGATACTGAGATGGAGATCTCAATATGTCTCATTACCAGTCAGATTAGAACCTATGAGGTCACACACATTAGAGGTTCTGATTATTAGGATTGTCGACTTGTGATTTGAAATCACAATGTCAATTGTCAATAAGATTGATGTACAAAATAACCCACTAAGAGTTAGTGAGTTAAAGGAAGAATTAAATAATTATAATTAGATTATAATTGAGTCTTTTATTGCTGATTAATTGAGTCAAATTATGTTGGATCTGACCCAAAGAAATTTGACTCAAATCCTAGTCAAGAGTTGGCTAGATCGAGTCCCAAAATTCTACTAAAATTCAGCCTTTTTTCCTTATATGAAGCCTCCCTCTTAATGCCCTATTTTGAGGAGTCAAAATAGGTAAGAGGGGGCAGCCAAGAGGCAAGGAAGAACGTGGCCCCCCTCTCCTTCTTTGCTGGGAGCCAGCGCCCCTTGATTCAAGGAATCAAGGGGCCCGCCAATGCAAAAAAAAAAAAGGGGGAGGCGCCAAGGAATCCTAGTGGGACTAGGACCCTTGGCGCCTAGGGTTTTGAACCATATAAAAGGGAGCCCACGTCCCAGATTTTAGAAAAGAACTTCTCCCAGCCGTGGGGCAGCAAGAGGGATTTTTTGTGGGATTTTTAAATCAGCAAATAGGGAGAGAAAAGAATAAAAAAGCTGAAGGGTTTTCTATTCCTTTTGAAGGCTGTACAAGGTGGGATCCTTGTGATTTCTTCTTCCTTCTTCTTCGACATCCAAGAGAGGCTTTTGCAAGGAGCTAGCACCCCCGGTTGAAGCCCCATCTCTGATCTTCAGCAACCTTGTGTGGATACTTGTAGGGCCGGCGGACGTTTGTGCGGCTACAAGGAACCAAACCACGATCATCGGTTGCGGTGTTCTTCTACCCGCACAAAGGTGAAGATGAGATCTTCATTTGAAATTTTATATTTCTGATTTTCAGTAGTTTAACAATTCATAATTAATTATTAGATCTTAGTTTAGTCCCCATCTGAATTCAAAAGGGTTCTGAATCGTTTTGATTCAGAAAAATTTTGAAATCTTACCCGATCCTGTTCCGGCGTATGCGATGCACCGGACCCGGCATTGCGGATTCCGCCGCGAACGTCGCGCCGCTGTGTGGGCAATCCAACAGTCTCTACCTAGCTATTCAAACCTTTTTGTCCTTTTGTAAATCTAATTACAACCAATAGGTACTATACCTTCTGGTGGATCTACTAAGGTCCAAACTTGGTTGGAATGCATGGAGTCCATCCCTGACTTCATTGCTTCCAACCATTGCTCAGAATCGATGTCTAACATCGCCTCGTTATAGGTATTGGGATCCTTACATTGATCCCTATCTCCCATGGAACACTTCCTCTTCATCCTCTGTAAGCATACCTAAGTACCTTTCAGGAGGATGGAAGATCCTACTAAACTTACGAGGTGGAGGAGATACAACATGTACTGGCTCAATACGAATAGGTTCTATAGGCACAATGACTTGTTGCTCTTCAGAGACTTTCTCTTCGAGCTCAATTTTTCTCCCACTGCCTCTATCAAGAAAAAATTGTATCCTAATGACTCTTTAGGATATCCAATAAAACGAGTATTAATTGTCTTATCCTCTAACTTGTCCGCCTGTTGTCACTTGATGTGGGTCGGACATCCCCAAATCTTGAGATAACTAAGACTTGGATTCTTACCATGTCATATCTCATACGGTATCGTAGGAACAGATTTAGAGGAAACTCTATTCAATAAGTACTAGTAAATAGCTGAAAATAAGGTATCTCTCTAAAGAAACAAGGGTAAAATCAGTGAAGCTCATCATGGACCTGATGTTGGGAACCCGCCCATGCCGCTGATATTTCAAAAATTTTTCAGATGGCAGCGGAATCGGCATGCACGAGTTCGACGTTCATCTCATGAACGTTGTTTCGAGACCTTTCGTAATTAGGTAAGAATTAAAACTTTTAAAACTAATAGGAAGATCAAATCTTCACCTTGCGCGGGTAGATGATCACCGCAAATCTGAATTCGTGGTTTTAGGAAGAGGGTTCGCTTGAAGCCGTTCAAACGTCCGGCCTCTACGGGTATCCACACGAAGCAGAGGACCGATCAAAGCTTTCTCGTCTCCCGGGGTGCTAGCTCCCTTGCAGAGACTTCCTTTGATGGCTGATCTCCTCTCTTTCTTTCAACTCTTGAAAGTGCTTGAGAGGAGGAAGAAGAAGGATGAAGAAGAGGAAGAAGAAGAACCCCACGCAGCCTTCTTTCTTTTCCCTGCGTTGGAAGAAGGATGGAGGAAGAGGAGGACGCCAACGCTTGGACTTGCTCTCCCTTGCTTGCGGCTGAACAAGAGAGGAGGGGGGGGTGGCGGCAGCAAGAGGAGGAAGAGAGCTCTTTTAGGGCGCCGGCCTCTAGTCCTCTTTAAAGATTGGAGCTCCTAATTAGGAGCCCTGACAACTTCCAAAAAGAAGGGGGCGCCGGCCCTAGCTCCTCTCTTCTTGTGCCCCAAGCATGGAGAGGGGCTGATGCCCCTCTTACTTGGTTAACCTAATCCTCTTCCAAAGAGGATTAGGTGCCTCTCTCATGGTTTAATCCTAATCTAATTAGGATTAGCCAAATTGGGTTCAATCTATGCTAGTCCTAATCCAATTAGGACTTGAATGAACCATGACTCAATTGAACTCTTCAATCCTAATCCAATTAGGAGTCATGTTGATTCATTAGATTAATAATTAATTTAGACTTAAGGAATCCTAATCCAATTAGGATTTGTTTAATTTTAGTCCTAATCCAATTAGGACTCTATTTGAATCCGAAGTCCTAATCCAATTAGGATTTCTAGGAATCCTACTCCAAGTAGGAATCCAATTTTAATTCAAAACTCCTAATCTCATTAGGATTAGGAATCCTATTCCAAGTAGGAATCCCAGTCCTAATCCAATTAGAACTCTAGGTATCCTACCCGAAGTAGGACTTGTTTCAAGTCCAATTAATTAATTCCCTTTGTTCTTCTTCAACTTCTTATCAATCAAATTGATTTCTTGTGATTCCTAATCACGATTTCAACCATCGGATCGGTCAATACTTCTAGTGTGTGTGACCCCATAGGTTCTATTCTGACTGGTAGTGAGATATATTGTGATCTCTATCACTATATCATTGAAAACTCCTTTCAATGGGTTGGAACGATTCCAACTCAACTCATTAGGGTTTATCGATCATCAAGATAATCCCTATGAGTCCCACCATCCACCAGTGACACCTAGCAGCATGTAGTGGCTACCCAGCAGAATAGAATGATGAACCTCTAGGTGCAGTTAACATGTGATACAGTCCTACTATCGTGGATCCCTACAGGACGGAGGTCATGGACAACTCGTCAAACCCCATCGTCTGTCATATGTCAAGATTTATTCGACTTGAGTTCGATAGTGAAAACTCTTTCTCCACTTATATACTGCCCTGGCCAAGGTCTTAGAACTCAGTCTACAAATCACATAGGATCTCTCCTTTCTATCAAGGTCGATAGATTCCTTATAGGTGCATACCCTACTCCTACAGTGAACTTACTGCAGCCAATCTACACTGCATGGACCCATATGGCTAGAGACCATGTATGTGTGCAGTCAAACTACAATAACCTCACTGTGAGTAGCCGAAGCACCGCAGGTCAAAGGACCAGTCACACTACTGCAACATCAAGCAAGTCACTGACGAGTGGATAGACATCCAAGTGACTTCTTGTCTTGGTCACGCTCAGTACCCTTGTTCTCTAACAAGCACCTGCACTATCACTTCAGTGTCCCTACACTGTGGACTCAAGTCTCGTCCATCCAGAAGGAAAGTGATCTGTGCACTGATCGGATCGATCACCGTCCTCGTGATGATCCATTGATCAGGAGCATTTAGAAATTAATCACCAATGATACATGGCTCAAATTCTCAACTCTTGAGAATATGTATCATCATCTTATTAATTTCTTGGACGATTCATAGACACATAAACAATATGAATGAAAAGATGCCTTTTATTTATTCAATAATAAATAGTCAAGTACAAAATTATGTCCCTAGAATCAACAATGTGTCAGCCAAATTGGCTTCTAGGGCATACATCTAACAATCTCCCACTTGCACTAAAGCCAATTGGTCATATATCTTAGGCCCATCTTCTCAAGGTGGGCTTCAGTCTTTTGCTGACTCAGCTGCTTAGTGAACGGGTCTGCCACGTTATCCGCGGAGTCTACTCTCTGCACCTCTACATATTTCTTCTCCACATAGTCGCGTATGAGGTGAAAGCGCCGCTCTATATGCTTAGACTTCTGATGAGACCTTGGCTCCTTAGCAAGGGCTATGGCGCCATTATTATCGCAGTAGAGTGTTATGGCATCTGATGTCATCACATCCAACTCTGCAATGAATTTCTTGAACCAGAAGCCTTCCTTAGCAGCTTCAGAGGCGGCGATGTATTCGGCTTCCATAGTAGAATCAGCAATGATCGGTTGTTTAGAACTCTTCCATTTACCGTACCACCATTGCACAAGAACACATATCCAGATGTTGACTTCCTGTCATCGACATCAGTCATGAAGTCTGAATCTGTGTACCCTTCTACCTTTAACTCTGATGATCTCCAAAAACCAAGAATAAATCTTTAGTTCTTCTCAAGTACTTAAGAATATTCTTCACAGCTGTCCAGTGTTCTTCACCTGGATTCGACTGATATCTGCTTGTGACACTCACAGCAAGAGCTATATCAGGTCGTGTACATAGCATGGCATACATGAGGCTTCCTATTGCCGATGCATAGGGAATCTTGCTCATGCGTTGAATCTCTCAGATGTGTTGGGGCACATCTTCTTGGAGAGATGAATTCCATGCCTTAGGGGTAAGAGACCCCTCTTGGAGTTTTCCATGCTGAACCTCTTCAGCACCTCCTCTATGTACATTTTCTGTGAAGGCCAAGCATCCTTTTAGATCTATCTCTATAGACCTTTATTCCCAAAATATAGGATGCTTCCCCAAGGTCTTTCATGGAGAATTCTTTTGACAACCAGACCTTGACCGAGGTTAGCATGGGAATATCATTCCCAATCAGGAGAATGTCATCTACGTACAGTACGAGAAAAACGACAGCACTCCCACTAACCTTTTTATAAACACATGGTTCCTCTCGTTTTTGATGAAATCAAACGTTTTGATTGTCATCGAAACGAGTGTTCCAACTCCGAGATGCTTGCTTTAGTCCATAGATGGACCTTTGCAGCTTGCAGACCTTGTGATCTCCATCACTGGAAGTGAAACCCAAAGGCTGTTCCATATAGATATCTTCATCAAGATATCCATTCAGGAAAGCAGTTTTCACATCCATCTGCCAGATTTCATAATCATGAAATGCTGCAATGGCAAGCAATGTTCGGATGGATTTTAGCATGGCTACAGGTGAAAAGGTCTCCTGATAGTCAATGCCTTCGCGCTGACTATACCCTTTCGCCACAAGCCTTGCCTTATAGGTCTCTACCTCTCCATCCGAACCTATCTTCCTTTTGTAGATCCATTTGCATCCAATAGGTACAATACCTTCTGGTGGATCTACTAAGGTCCAGACTTGGTTGGAATGCATGGAGTCTACTCTGACTTCATAGCTTCCAGCCATTTCTCGGAATCGATATCAGATATCGCCTCGTTGTAGGTTTTGGGATCCTGTATGTGATCCCTATCTCCCACTAGGAACATTTCCTCGGTATCCTCTTCTAGTATACCTAAGTATCTATCGGGAGGATGGGAGACCCTACTAGATCTACGAGGTGGTTGAGGGACATCGTGTACTGGCTCTTATGAATGGGTTCTATAGGATCCATGACTCGTTGCTTTTCAGAGACTTTCTCTTCAAGCTCAATTTTCCTCCCACTGCCTCTATCAAGGATAAACTGATTTTCCAAGAAGATGGCATGACGGCTCACAAACACATTGTGATCCTCTGAGACGTAAAAATTGTATCCTAATGACTCTTTAGGATATCCTATAAAACGAGCACTTATGGTCCTAGCCTCTAACTTGTGCCTGTAGTCGTTTGACGTGGGCCGGACATCCCCAAATCTTGAGATGACCCAGACTTGGTTTCTTACCATGCCATATCTCATACGGTGTGGTAGGAACGGATTTAGAGGGAACTCTATTCAATAAATAAATCGCTGTGAGTAAGGCATCTCCCCAAAGGAACATAGGTAAATCAGTGAAGCTCATCATGGACCTGACCATATCCAATAGGGTCCGATTCTCCTCTCTGACACCCCGTTGAGTTGAGGTGTACCCGGAGGTGTCCATTGTGAGACTATGCCGTTTTCTTTGAGATAGTCCCGGAATTCCACTAAGGTATTCTCCTCCTCGATCTGATCGAAGAGCCTTAAGAGGTTTTCCAGTTTGTTTTTCTACTTCATTTTGAACTCTTTGAACTTTTCAAAGATTCAGACTTGTGTCTCATAAGATACACATACCCATACCGTGAATAATCATCGGTAAAGGTAATGAAGTAAGAATAACGTCCCCTGGCTAGCACATCGAATGGGCCACATACATCTGTATGTACTAGGGTAAGTATTTCAGTGGTCCTCCCCATGTCCTACAAAGGGTAGTCTAGCCATTTTCCTTGAAGACAGGACTCGCAAACTGGATATGACTCGGAAGTCAATGAGCCTAAGAAGCCCATCTTTATCCATTTTGTTCATTCTATCTTCTCCAATATGGCCAAGTCTGAGGTGCCACAAATATCTTTGGTTTATCTCATCTCTGGATCTTTTGGATCCTTTGGCACTCACATCTTGCTCGGTAACATTCACAGATACATCCATATGTAAATGATAGAGACTGTCAATCATAAAACCACGTGCGACTATTTTATTTCTCAAATAAATAGAACAGCAGTCTTTGTCAAATGTAAAAACATGACCTTCCTGTGCTAGACATGAAACAGAAATCAAATTTCTGCTAGCAACAGGTACATAATAGCAGTCTCTAAGTATTAAACTAAATCCAGACGGTAGTCGCAGATGGTAGGTGCCCACAGCCACAGCAGCAACTTTTGCCCCGTTGCCAACCCGAAGGGTTACCGCACCTTCCGCCAGCCTTCTACTTTCCTTTAGACCCTGCATGGTAGTGCACAAATGAGCACTAGAACCAGAATCTATAACCCAACTAGAAGTAGAAGAAACCGTTAGATTAGTTTCAATAATGAGCAAGTCTATACCTTCTGAAGGTGTGTCACCTTTCTTGTTCTTCAGGCTCTCGAGGTATGAAGGACAGTTTCTCTTCCAGTGGCCTTCGACATTGCAGTGGAAACATTTTCCTTTGTCGTTAGCCTTTTTCTTTTGAACTTCCTTCTTTGGCTTCTTGTCTTTCTTCTGCTTCTTTGCAGGCTTCTTTTTCTTCCAAGTAGACTTTCTCTTGGAACCAGAAGTCAACTCAGCAGCAAGGACATTGCCCCTTGAACCTTTCAAGGCTCCCTCAGCAGTTACCAACATGTTGATTAGTTCAGTCTTAGTGCATTCAATCTTATTCATGTGGTAGTTTATATAAACTGACCAAATGAATCAGGAAGTGACTGTAGGATCAAATCCACTTGTAATTCCTTGTGCATGTCCATACCGAGCTGTTGGGAACCCGCCCATGCCGCTGATATTTCAAAAATTTTTCAGATGGCAGCGGAATCGGCATGCACGGGTTCGACGTTCATCGCAATGAACGTTGTTTCGAGACCTTTCGTAATTAGGTAAGAATTAAAACTTTTAAAACTAATAGGAAGATCAAATCTTCACCTTGCGCGGGTAGATGATCACCGCAAATCTGAATTCGTGGTTTTGGAAGAGGGTTCGCTTGAAGCCGTTCAAACGTCCGGCCTCTACGGGTATCCACACGAAGCAGGATCCGATCCAAGCTCTCTATCTCACCGGGGTGCTAGCTCCCTTGCAGAGATAGCTTTGATGGCTGATGTCTCCTCTCTTTCAATCAACTCTTGATTGTGCTTGAAGGAGGAAGAAGAAGGATGAAGAAGAGAAGAAGATAGCCCCGCAGCCTTCTCTTTTCCTTGCGTTGGAGAAGGAAGGAAGGAAAGAAGCCGCCAACTCTTCTTTTTTCCCTTTGCTTGCGGCTGAACCAAGAGGAGGAGAGGGGGTCCACGGCTGAAGAGGAGAAAGCTTCACTAGGGCGCCGGCCCTAGTCCTCCTTTAATAAGGATGAAGGGCTCCTACAAGTTAGGAGCCCTTGACAACTTTCCAAGAGGGGGCGCCGGCCCCTCTCTCTTCATGTCGCACCAACAAGTGGAGAGGGGCTGATGCCCCTCTTACTTGGTTACCTAATCCTCTTCCAAAGAGGATTAGGTGCCTCTTCATGGTTTAATCCTAATCTAATTAGGATTGCCAAATTGGGTTCAATCTATGCTAGTCCTAATCCAATTAGGACTTGAATGAACCATGACTCAATTGAACTCTTCAATCCTAATCCAATTAGGAGTCATGTTGATTCATTAGATTAATAATTAATTTAGACTTAAGGAATCCTAATCCAATTAGGATTTGTTTAATTTTAGTCCTAATCCAATTAGGACTCTATTTGAATCCGAAGTCCTAATCCAATTAGGATTTCTAGGAATCCTACTCCAAGTAGGAATCCAATTTTAATTCAAAATTCCTAATCTCATTAGGATTGTAGGAATCCTATTCCAAGTAGGAATCCCAGTCCTACTCCAACTAGGATTCCCAGTCCTAATCCAATTAGGACTCTAGGAATCCTACCCGAAGTAGGATTCTTGTTTCAAGTCCAATTAATTAATTCCCTTTGTTCCTTCTTCAACTTCTTATCAATCAAATTGATTCTTGTGATTCCTAATCACGATTTCAACCATCGGATCGGTCAATACTTCTAGTGTGTGTGACCCCATAGGTTCTATTCTGACTGGTAGTGAGATATATTGTGATCTCTATCACTATATCATTGAAAACTCCTTTCAATGGGTTGGAACGATTCCAACTCAACTCATTAGGGTTTATCGATCATCAAGATAATCCCTATGAGTCCCACCATCCACCAGTGACACCTAGCAGCATGTAGTGGCTACCCAGCAGAATGGAATGATGAACCTCTAGGTGCAGTTAACATGTGATACAGTCCTACTATCGTGGATCCCTACAGGACGGAGGTCATGGACAACTCGTCAAACCCCATCGTCTGTCATATGTCAAGATTTATTCGACTTGAGTTCGATAGTGGAAAACTCTTTTCCACTTATATTACTGCCCTGGCCAAGGTCTTAGAACTCAGTCTAACAAATCACATAGGATCACTCCTTTCTATCAAGGTCGATAGATTCCTTATAGGTGCATACCCTACTCCTACAGTGAACTTACTGCAGCCAATCTACACTGCATGGACCCATATGGCTAGAGACCATGTATGTGTGCAGTCAAACTACAATAACCTCACTGTGAGTAGCCGAAGCACCGCAGGTCAAAGGACCAGTCACACTACTGCAACATCAAGCAAGTCACTGACGAGTGGATAGACATCCAAGTGACTTCTTGTCTTGGTCACGCTCAGTACCCTTGTTCTCTAACAAGCACCTGCACTATCACTTCAGTGTCCCTACACTGTGGACTCAAGTCTCGTCCATCCAGAAGGAAAGTGATCTGTGCACTGATCGGATCGATCACCGTCCTCGTGATGATCCATTGATCAGGAGCATTTAGAAATTAATCACCAATGATACATGGCTCAAATTCTCAACTCTTGAGAATATGTATCATCATCTTATTAATTTCTTGGACGATTCATAGACACATAAACAATATGAATGAAAAGATGCCTTTTATTTATTCAATAATAAATAGTCAAGTACAAAATTATGTCCCTAGAATCAACAATGTGTCAGCCAAATTGGCTTCTAGGGCATACATCTAACAATCTCCCACTTGCACTAAAGCCAATTGGTCATATATCTTAGGCCCATCTTCTCAAGGTGGGCTTCAGTCTTTTGCTGACTCAGCTGCTTAGTGAACGGGTCTGCCACGTTATCCGCGGAGTCTACTCTCTGCACCTCTACATATTTCTTCTCCACATAGTCGCGTATGAGGTGAAAGCGCCGCTCTATATGCTTAGACTTCTGATGAGACCTTGGCTCCTTAGCAAGGGCTATGGCGCCATTATTATCGCAGTAGAGTGTTATGGCATCTGATGTCATCACATCCAACTCTGCAATGAATTTCTTGAACCAGAAGCCTTCCTTAGCAGCTTCAGAGGCGGCGATGTATTCAGCTTCCATAGTAGAATCAGCAATGATCGGTTGTTTAGAACTCTTCCAATTTACTCCACCATTGCACAAGAACACATATCCAGATGTTGACTTCCTGTCATCGACATCAGTCATGAAGTCTGAATCTGTGTACCCTTCTACCTTTAACTCTGATGATCCTCCAAAAACCAAGAATAAATCTTTAGTTCTTCTCAAGTACTTAAGAATATTCTTCACAGCTGTCCAGTGTTCTTCACCTGGATTCGACTGATATCTGCTTGTGACACTCACAGCAAGAGCTATATCAGGTCGTGTACATAGCATGGCATACATGAGGCTTCCTATTGCCGATGCATAAGGAATCTTGCTCATGCGTTGAATCTCTTCAGATGTGTTGGGGCACATCTTCTTGGAGAGATGAATTCCATGCCTTAGGGGTAAGAGACCCCTCTTGGAGTTTTCCATGCTGAACCTCTTCAGCACCTCCTCTATGTACATTTCTGTGAAAGGCCAAGCATCCTTTTAGATCTATCTCTATAGACCTTTATTCCCAAAATATAGGATGCTTCCCCAAGGTCTTTCATGGAGAATTCTTTTGACAACCAGACCTTGACCGAGGTTAGCATGGGAATATCATTCCCAATCAGGAGAATGTCATCTACGTACAGTACGAGAAAAACGACAGCACTCCCACTAACCTTTTTATAAACACACGGTTCCTCTTCGTTTTTGATGAAATCAAACGTTTTGATTGTCATCGAAACGAGTGTTCCAACTCCGAGATGCTTGCTTTAGTCCATAGATGGACCTTTGCAGCTTGCAGACCTTGTGATCTCCATCACTGGAAGTGAAACCCAAAGGCTGTTCCATATAGATATCTTCATCAAGATATCCATTCAGGAAAGCAGTTTTCACATCCATCTGCCAGATTTCATAATCATGAAATGCTGCAATGGCAAGCAATGTTCGGATGGATTTTAGCATGGCTACAGGTGAAAAGGTCTCCTGATAGTCAATGCCTTCGCGCTGACTATACCCTTTCGCCACAAGCCTTGCCTTATAGGTCTCTACCTCTCCATCCGAACCTATCTTCCTTTTGTAGATCCATTTGCATCCAATAGGTACAATACCTTCTGGTGGATCTACTAAGGTCCAGACTTGGTTGGAATGCATGGAGTCTAACTCTGACTTCATAGCTTCCAGCCATTTCTCGGAATCGATATCAGATATCGCCTCGTTGTAGGTTTTGGGATCCTGTATGTGATCCCTATCTCCCACTAGGAACATTTCCTCGGTATCCTCTTCTAGTATACCTAAGTATCTATCGGGAGGATGGGAGACCCTACTAGATCTACGAGGTGGTTGAGGGACATCGTGTACTGGCTCTATGAATGGGTTCTATAGGATCCATGACTCGTTGCTTTTCAGAGACTTTCTCTTCAAGCTCAATTTTCCTCCCACTGCCTCTATCAAGGATAAACTGATTTTCCAAGAAGATGGCATGACGGCTCACAAACACATTGTGATCCTCTGAGACGTAAAAATTGTATCCTAATGACTCTTTAGGATATCCTATAAAACGAGCACTTATGGTCCTAGCCTCTAACTTGTCCGCCTGTAGTCGCTTGACGTGGGCCGGACATCCCCAAATCTTGAGATGACCCAGACTTGGTTTCTTACCATGCCATATCTCATACGGTGTGGTAGGAACGGATTTAGAGGGAACTCTATTCAATAAATAAATCGCTGTGAGTAAGGCATCTCCCCAAAGGAACATAGGTAAATCAGTGAAGCTCATCATGGACCTGACCATATCCAATAGGGTCCGATTCCTCCTCTCTGACACCCCGTTGAGTTGAGGTGTACCCGGAGGTGTCCATTGTGAGACTATGCCGTTTTCTTTGAGATAGTCCCGGAATTCCCCACTAAGGTATTCTCCTCCTCGATCTGATCGAAGAGCCTTAAGAGGTTTTCCAGTTTGTTTTTCTACTTCATTCTTGAACTCTTTGAACTTTTCAAAAGATTCAGACTTGTGTCTCATAAGATACACATACCCATACCGTGAATAATCATCGGTAAAGGTAATGAAGTAAGAATAACGTCCCCTGGCTAGCACATCGAATGGGCCACATACATCTGTATGTACTAGGGTAAGTATTTCAGTGGTCCTCTCCCCATGTCCTACAAAGGGGTCTAGCCATTTTTCCTTGAAGACAGGACTCGCAAACTGGATATGACTCGGAAGTCAATGAGCCTAAGAGCCCATCTTTATCCATTTTGTTCATTCTATCTTCTCCAATATGGCCAAGTCTGAGGTGCCACAAATATCTTTGGTTTATCTCATCTCTGGATCTTTTGGATCCTTTGGCACTCACATCTTGCTCGGTAACATTCACAGATACATCCATATGTAAATGATAGAGACTGTCAATCATAAAACCACGTGCGACTATTTTATTTCTAAATAAATAGAACAGCAGTCTTTGTCAAATGTAAAAACATGACCTTCCTGTGCTAGACATGAAACAGAAATCAAATTTCTGCTAGCAACAGGTACATAATAGCAGTCTCTAAGTATTAAACTAAATCCAGACGGTAGTCGCAGATGGTAGGTGCCCACAGCCACAGCAGCAACTTTTGCCCCGTTGCCAACCCGAAGGGTTACCGCACCTTCCGCCAGCCTTCTACTTTCCTTTAGACCCTGCATGGTAGTGCACAAATGAGCACTAGAACCAGAATCTATAACCCAACTAGAAGTAGAAGAAACCGTTAGATTAGTTTCAATTATGAGCAAGTCTATACCTTCTGAAGGTGTGTCACCTTTCTTGTTCTTCAGGCTCTCGAGGTATGAAGGACAGTTTCTCTTCCAGTGGCCTTCGACATTGCAGTGGAAACATTTTCCTTTGTCGTTAGCCTTTTTCTTTTGAACTTCCTTCTTTGGCTTCTTGTCTTTCTTCTGCTTCTTGCAGGCTTCTTTTTCTTCCAAGTAGACTTTCTCTTGGAACCAGAAGTCAACTCAGCAGCAAGGACATTGCCCCTTGAACCTTTCAAGGCTCCCTCAGCAGTTACCAACATGTTGATTAGTTCAGTCTTAGTGCATTCAATCTTATTCATGTGGTAGTTTACTATAAACTGACCAAATGAATCAGGAAGTGACTGTAGGATCAAATCCACTTGCAATTCCTTGTGCATGTCCATACCGAGCTTCTCAAGCTCCTCTAGGTCCTTGATCATGGTCAGACCGTGATCATGGACAGACTGCCCTTCGCGCATCTTCGCTTTGAAAAGCCTCTTGGACACTTCAAAACGAGCTGTGCGACTCTGCTCACCATACAACTCTTGCAGGTGTGCCAGTATGTCCCTAGCAGTCTTTATATTTTCATGCTGGCATTGGAGTTCATTAGACATGGATGCCATCATATAGCATTTTACTCTAATGTCATCATCCAACCACTTTTTATGCATCTCACGCTGAACATCAGTAGGACGTGCTGGTGTGGGGATATCTGAATCGAGTATGTAGCCTATCTTCTCACAGTCCAAAACTATTTTGAGATTTCTAAGCCAGTCCTTGTAATTGGTTCCGGTCAGTCGGTTGGTCTCAAGAATACGGGTCAAAGGGTTTGAAGCCGACATTGTATCTGCAGAGAGTAAAGATTCTAGTTAGACTTTTGTACTTGATCCTAATCTGTTCTAAGGTCTTTTAGAACAAATGTAACTCCCACTATTTTCTCGAATTCCTCACACTCCCCTGGTAGGAAAACGGAAATCCCACACGACTAGGGTTTCTAGTGGGTACTGCGGTCCCACCAATTTACATGCCACCTCACCTAACAGTTATTGGTGACACATAGATGGATGAGTGTACAACTCTTGTACAATGCTTCTCAAGCATGTTGCAGTGAACTTGGTCTCTAAGCCATGAAGACCTCACCTAACAGTTATTGGTCCCATTTCTTAGTTAAGTCAGACCCACCGTATAACCGTAGGAATAAAGTCGTCATTGGGTCCTCACCTAACAGTTATTGGTGCCCAACCCCACCTTTACCCTACAACATCTCATGTCTATAGAGAGGTCCAGCCCCCCGATGCAACTTGACCACTGTGTCCAGCCGAGACAAATCAACATCAGAAAGGCCTTAGCAGCTCTACTACAGTGGAAGACCTATTGACTTAATATTGGTTAATCAGGTCTTAGTGTTTGCAACTTGAGCCCTTCATAAGAGGTAATCGAACAATTGGCCAGGTAAGCAGGTGGGAGGCTCCCCTTACTCAGAGAGTAAGGTCCTAATTAAGTAACCACCTTTCATGCTTTCCTAGACACCAATTAGATCAATTAATCTAATATGACTTGCTCATGTCGGTTCACTCTCGACTTGATTGAGGAGGTTTTGATTTAGGTCTCAATTGGGTTTGCTACATCACATGTAAACCTATCTACCCGACTCTCATTCACATCACATGCAAACGGCGCATTGCAGGCAGTTATAATCGCAGCATCAAATTAAAGCTAAACTTTAACTAGGTGATGATCATGGATTCTAATTAGGTCGTATTACAAGCACATGCACATCAATCGATCAAGTGGTCTTCAACTCTTGAATTGGTTCCAAGCCTCCTTGATTCGATCCTTGATCAACTCTTGATCCCATCGCCATCAACCGCTTAGATCACCTTTCATCTCATGCCTTTGCTTCAACTTGATCGTTGATGTACATCACATCACAGAAATACAACCAGATGTAAAATAAAAATAAAAATAAATTACATCTCCTTTTAGGAGGCACGCAGGCCTCTCAAAACATCAAATAAGATGCATGCAAGCATCTGAAAAATTACATGACATCGCAGATCACATCGCAGGTCATTACATTTGATACCAAAAGGGTTGAATCCTATGATCATCACCGTATGCAACAATTATAATTTTCAGATCTGAAAACTAACTGACTGATTATATCATGACATAGGTCGCTGATCATGCTAATCATGATTCTAAACTTTGTAATCCCATTAACAATGCAATTAGAATCATCTTTTTATCACATAAAAATCAGCATGCAAAAATCAGCACCCCTGAAAAATCTGCATGCAGAATTTTTCAGCATGCATGATCATTCAATTTTCAGATCTAATAAGCCTTTAGATATTTAATTCTTACCTTAATCTACGAAGCCTAGGCTCTGATACCACTGTTGGGAACCCGCCCATGCCGCTGATATTTCAAAAATTTTCAGATGGCAGCGGAATCGGCATGCACGAGTTCGACGTTCATCGCATGAACGTTGTTTCGAGACCTTTCGTAATTAGGTAAGAATTAAAACTTTTAAAACTATAGGAAGATCAAATCTTCACCTTGCGCGGGTAGATGATCACCGCAAATCTGAATTCGTGGTTTTGGAAGAGGGTTCGCTTGAAGCCGTTCAAACGTCCGGCCTCTACGGGTATCCACACGAAGCAGGATCCGATCCAAGCTCTCTATCTCCCGGGGTGCTAGCTCCCTTGCAGAGATAGCTTTGATGGCTGATCTCCCTCTTTCAATCAACTCTTGATTGTGCTTGAGAGGAGGAAGAAGAAGGATGAAGAAGAGGAAGAAGATAGCCCCTCGCAGCCTTTCTTTCTTGCGTTGGATGAAGGAAGGAAGGAAAGGAGCCGCCAACTCTTGGCTTTCTTTCCCTTGCTTGCGGCTGAACCAAGAGGAGGAGAGGGGTCCACGGCTTGAAGAGGAGGAAAGCTTCACTAGGGCGCCGGCCCTAGTCCTCCTTTATAAGGATGAAGGGCTCCTACAAGTTAGGAGCCCTGACAACTTTCCAAGAGGGGGCGCCGGCCCCTCTCTTCATGTCGCACCAACAAGTGGAGAGGGGCTGATGCCCCTCTTACTTGGTTACCTAATCCTCTTCCAAAGAGGATTAGGTGCCTCTTCATGGTTTAATCCTAATCTAATTAGGATTAGCCAAATTGGGTTCAATCTATGCTAGTCCTAATCCAATTAGGACTTGAATGAACCATGACTCAATTGAACTCTTCAATCCTAATCCAATTAGGAGTCATGTTGATTCATTAGATTAATAATTAATTTAGACTTAAGGAATCCTAATCCAATTAGGATTTGTTTAATTTTAGTCCTAATCCAATTAGGACTCTATTTGAATCCGAAGTCCTAATCCAATTAGGATTTCTAGGAATCCTACTCCAAGTAGGAATCCAATTTTAATTCAAAATTCCTAATCTCATTAGGATTGTAGGAATCCTATTCCAAGTAGGAATCCCAGTCCTACTCCAACTAGGATTCCCAGTCCTAATCCAATTAGGACTCTAGGAATCCTACCCGAAGTAGGATTCTTGTTTCAAGTCCAATTAATTAATTCCCTTTGTTCCTTCTTCAACTTCTTATCAATCAAATTGATTCTTGTGATTCCTAATCACGATTTCAACCATCGGATCGGTCAATACTTCTAGTGTGTGTGACCCCATAGGTTCTATTCTGACTGGTAGTGAGATATATTGTGATCTCTATCACTATATCATTGAAAACTCCTTTCAATGGGTTGGAACGATTCCAACTCAACTCATTAGGGTTTATCGATCATCAAGATAATCCCTATGAGTCCCACCATCCACCAGTGACACCTAGCAGCATGTAGTGGCTACCCAGCAGAATGGAATGATGAACCTCTAGGTGCAGTTAACATGTGATACAGTCCTACTATCGTGGATCCCTACAGGACGGAGGTCATGGACAACTCGTCAAACCCCATCGTCTGTCATATGTCAAGATTTATTCGACTTGAGTTCGATAGTGGAAAACTCTTTCTCCACTTTATACTGCCCTGGCCAAGGTCTTAGAACTCAGTCTAACAAATCACATAGGATCTCTCCTTTCTATCAAGGTCGATAGATTCCTTATAGGTGCATACCCTACTCCTACAGTGAACTTACTGCAGCCAATCTACACTGCATGGACCCATATGGCTAGAGACCATGTATGTGTGCAGTCAAACTACAATAACCTCACTGTGAGTAGCCGAAGCACCGCAGGTCAAAGGACCAGTCACACTACTGCAACATCAAGCAAGTCACTGACGAGTGGATAGACATCCAAGTGACTTCTTGTCTTGGTCACGCTCAGTACCCTTGTTCTCTAACAAGCACCTGCACTATCACTTCAGTGTCCCTACACTGTGGACTCAAGTCTCGTCCATCCAGAAGGAAAGTGATCTGTGCACTGATCGGATCGATCACCGTCCTCGTGATGATCCATTGATCAGGAGCATTTAGAAATTAATCACCAATGATACATGGCTCAAATTCTCAACTCTTGAGAATATGTATCATCATCTTATTAATTTCTTGGACGATTCATAGACACATAAACAATATGAATGAAAAGATGCCTTTTATTTATTCAATAATAAATAGTCAAGTACAAAATTATGTCCCTAGAATCAACAATGTGTCAGCCAAATTGGCTTCTAGGGCATACATCTAACAGAGTTCCAAGCTCTCAGTCTTGATCATGGTCAGGACTGTGATCATGAACAGACTGCCCTTCGCGCATCTTCGCTTTGAAAAGCCTCTTGGACACTTCAAAACGAGCTGTGCGACTCTGCTCACCATACAACTCTTGTAGGTGTGCCAGTATGTCCCTAGCAGTCTTTATATTTTCATGCTAGCATTGGAGTTCATTAGACATAGATGCCATCATATAGCATTTTACTCTAATGTCATCATCCAACCACTTTTTATGCATCTCACGCTGAACATCAGTGGGACGTGCTGGTAATGTGGGGATATCTGAATCGAGTATATAGCCTATCTTCTCACAGTCCAAAACTATTTTGAGATTTCTAAGCCAGTCCTTGTAATTGGTTCCAGTCAGTCGGTTGGTCTCAAGAATACGGGTCAAAGGGTTTGAAGCCGACATTGTATCTGCAGAGAGTAAAGATTCTAGTTAGACTCTTGTACTTGATCCTAATCTGTCCTAAGGTCTTTTAGAACAAATATGACTCCCACTATTTTTTCGAATTCCTCACACTCCCCTGGTAGGAAAACGGAAATCCCACACGACTAGGGTTTCTAGTGGGTACTGCGGTCCCACCAATTCACATGCCACCTCACCTAACAGTTATTGGTGACACATAGATGGATGAGTGTACAACTCTTGTACAATGCTTCTCAAGCATGTTGCAGTGCAACTTGGTCTCTAAGCCATGAAGACCTCACCTAACAGTTATTGGTCTCATTTCTTAGTTAAGTCAGACCCACTGTATAACCGTAGGAATAAAGTCGTCATTGGGTCCTCACCTAACAGTTATTGGTGCCCAACCCCACCTTTACCCTACAACATCTCATGTCTATAGAGAGGTCCAGCCCCCCCAATGCAACTTGACCACTGTATCCAGCCGAGACAAGTCAACATCAGAAAGGCCTTAGCAGCTCTACTACAGTGGAAGACCTATTGACTTAATATTGGTTAATCAGGTCTTAGTGTTTGCAACTTGAGCCTTTCATAAGAGGTAATCGAACAATTGGCCAGGTAAGCAGGTGGGAGGCTCCCCTTACTCAGAGAGTAAGGTCCTAATTAAGTAACCACCTTTCATGCTTTCCTAGACACCAATTAGATCAATTAATCTAATATGACTTGCTCATGTCGGTTCACTCTCGACTTGATTGAGGAGGTTTTGATTTAGGTCTCAATTGGGTTTGCTACATCACATGTAGACCTATCTACCCGACTCTCATTCACATCACATGCAAACGGCGCATTGCAGGCAGTTATAATCGCGGCAATAATTAAAGCTAAACTTTAACTAGGTGATGATCATGGATTCTAATTAGGTCGTATTACAAGCACATGCACATCAATTGATCAAGTGGTCTTCAACTCTTGAATTGGTTCCAAGCCTCCTTGATTCGATCCTTGATCAACCCTTGATCCCATCGCCATCAACCGCTTGGATCACCTTTCATCTCATGCCTTTGCTTCAACTTGATCGTTGATGTACATCACATCACAGAAATACAACCAGATGTAAAATAAAAATAAAAATAATTTACATCTCCTTTTAGGAGGCACGCAGGCCTCTCAAAACATCAAATAAGATGCATGCAAGCATCTGAAAAATTACATGACATCGCAGATCACATCGCAGGTCATTACATTTGATACCAAAAGGGGTTGAATCCTATGATCATCACCGTATGCTACAATTATAATTTTTAGATCTGAAACTTAACTGATTATATCATGACATAGGTCGCTGATCATGCTAATCATGATTCTAAACTTTGTAATCCCATTAACAATGCAATTAGAATCATCTTTTTATCACATAAAATCAGCATGTAAAAATCAGTACCCCTGAAAAAATCTGCATGCAGAATTTTTCAGCATGCATGATCATTTAATTTTCAGATCTAATATGCCTTTAGATATTTAATTCTTACCTTAATCTACGGCCTAGGCTCTAATACCACTGTTGGGAACCCGCCCATGCCGCTGATATTTCAAAAAATTTCAGATGGCAGCGGAATCGGCATGCACGGGTTCGACGTTCATCGCATGAACGCTTGTTTCGAGACCTTTCGTAATTAGGTAAGAATTAAAACTTTTAGAACTAATAGGAAGATCAAATCTTCACCTTGCGCGGGTAGATGATCACCGCGAATCTGAATTCGTGGTTTTGGAAGAGGGTTCGTTTGAAGCCGTTCAAACGTCCGGCCTCTACGGGTATCCACACGAAGTAGAGAACCGATCAAAGCTTTCTTGTCTTCCCGGGGTGCTAGCTCCCTTGCAAAGACTCCTTTGATGGCTGATCTCTTCTCTTTCTTTCAACTCTTGAAAGTGCTTGAGAGGAGGAAGAAGAAGAAGGAACTCAAGGAAGAAGAACACAGCTTCTGCAGCCTTCTTTCTTTTCCCTGCGTTGGAAGAAGGATTGGAGGAAGAGGAAGACGCCAACGCTTGGACCTTGCTCTTCCTTTGCTTGCGGCTGAACCAAGAGAGGAGAGGGGAGGGTGGCGGCAGCAAGAGGAGGATGAATAGCTCTCTTAGGGCGCCGGCCTCTAGTCCTCTTTAAAAAGGGATTGGAGCTCCTAACTTTTAGGAGTTCCAATGACAACCTACCAAATAAGAAGGGGGCGCCGGCCCTAGCTCCTCTCTTCTTGTCGCCCCAAGCATTTGGAGAGGGGCTGATGCCCCTCTTAGTTGGTTAACCTAATCCTCTTCCAAAGAGGATTAGGTGCCTCTCTCATGGTTTCATCCTAATCTAATTAGGATTGGCCAAATTGGGTTCAATCTATGCTAGTCCTAATCCAATTAGGACTTGAATGAACCATGACTCAATTGAACTCTTCAATCCTAATCCAATTAGGAGTCATGTTGATTCATTAGATTAATAATTAATTTAGACTTAAGGAATCCTAATCCAATTAGGATTTGTTTAATTTTAGTCCTAATCTAATTAGGACTCTATTTGAATCCGAAGTCCTAATCCTATTAGGATTTCTAGGAATCCTACTCCAAGTAGGAATCCAATTTTAATTCAAAACTCCTAATCTCATTAGGATTGAGGAATCCTATTCCAAGTAGGAATCCCAGTCCTAATCCAATTAGAACTCTAGGTATCCTACCCGAAGTAGGATTCTTGTTTCAAGTCCAATTAATTAATTCCCTTTGTTCTTCTTCAACTTCTTATCAATCAAATTGATTTCTTGTGATTCCTAATCACGATTTCAACCATCGGATCGGTCAATACTTCTAGTGTGTGTGACCCCATAGGTTCTATTCTGACTGGTAGTGAGATATATTGTGATCTCTATCACTATATCATTGAAAACTCCTTTCAATGGGTTGGAACGATTCCAACTCAACTCATTAGGGTTTATCGATCATCAAGATAATCCCTATGAGTCCCACCATCCACCAGTGACACCTAGCAGCATGTAGTGGCTACCCAGCAGAATAGAATGATGAACCTCTAGGTGCAGTTAAACATCTGATACAGTTCTACTATCGTGGATCCCTACAGGACGGAGGTCATGGACAACTCGTCAAACCCCATCGTCTGTCATATGTCAAGATTTATTCGACTCGAGTTCGATAGTGAAAAACTCTTTCTCCACTGTGCATACTGCCCCGGCCGAGGTCTTACGAACTCAGTCTTATAAATCACATAGGATCTCTCCTTATCTATCAAGGTCGATAGATTCCATATAGGTGCATACCCTTACTCCTACAGTGAACTTACTGCAGCCAATCTACACTGCATGGACCCATATGGCTAGAGACCATGTATGTGTGCAGTCAAACTACAATAACCTCACTGTGAGTAGCCGAAGCACCGCAGGTCAAAGGACCAGTCACACTACTGCAACATCAAGCAAGTCACTGACGAGTGGATAGACATCCAAGTGACTTCTTGTATTGGTCACGCTCAGTACCCTTGTTCTCTAACAAGCACCTGCACTATCACTTCAGTGTCCCTACACTGTGGACTCAAGTCTCGTCCATCCAGAAGGAGAGTGATCTGTGCACTGATCGGATCGATCACCGTCCTCGTGATGATCCTTTGATCAGGAGCATTTAGAAATTAATCACCAATGATACATGGCTCAAATTCTCAACTCTTGAGAATATGTATCATCATCTTATTAATTTCTTGGACGATTCATAGACACATAAACAATATGAATGAAAAAGATGCCTTTTATTTATTCAATAATAAATAGTCAAGTACAAAATTATGTCCCTAGAATCAACAATGTGTCAGCCAAATTGGCTTCTAGGGCATACATCTAACAAGAATTTCTTCATTCGGTCTTCAAGTATACCTGCATCACCATCTTCTTCTTTTCTAGAAGAATCTCCATTAGCTTCATCAAAAACAACATGAATGGATTCTTCAACAATGAGAGTTCTCTTGTTGAAGACCCTGTATACTCTACTAGATGAGGAATAACCTAAGAAGATCCCCTCATCTGATTTAGCACTAAATTTGCTTAGATTGTCCTTTCCATTGTTTAAAATAAAACACCTACAACCGAACACATGAAAGTAACTTATATTGGGCTTCTTATTTTTTATTAGCTCATAAGGTGTTTTCTTTAAAATAGATCTAACTAAAGTACGGTTTAAAATGTGACATGCAGTATTTATTGCTTCAGCCCAAAAATATTTTGGTAGATCCGATTCGCACAACATGGTACGAGCCATATCTGCTAGTGTGCGATTCTTCCTTTTACCACCCCATTTTGTTGGGGTGTCCTAGGGGCCGAGAAATTGTGATTGATACCATTTTCGTCATAAAACTTTTCAAAGTGCTGATTTTCAAACTCGGGTACCATGATCACTCCTAATTGCTTTTAGTTTAAGATTGAGTTCATTCGAAACTCTATTATGAAACTTGATAAAAGTGGGAAAGGACTCATCTTTATGTGCAAGAAATGAAACCCATGTAAAGCGTGAAAAATCATCAACAATTACAAGACCAAATCTCTTACCCCCTAGACTAGCAGTTCTAGTGGGTCCAAATAAATCCATGTGAATTAGTTCTAGGGGTTTTGTTGTTGAGACTATGTTTTTAGGCTTGAAAGAGCTTCTCGTTTATTTCCCTAATTGACATGCAGCACAAATTTTGTTCTTTTCAAAATCTATCTTTGGTAGTCCTTTGACTAGATCTTTTGTAATTAATTTAGAAATTAAATCCATGCTAGCATGTCCTAACCTACGATGCCATAACCAACTAGTCTCATTGACTTTGGGATCCATGGCTACAAGACATTGGCCATCCTTCATGGTGAGATCATCAAGATCTACCATGTAAACATTTCCATGCCTATGTCCTGTGAGTATGATCTCATTGTCAATTGGACTACTAATTATGCATAGTGATGATTCAAATGACACTTTAAAGCCCTTGTCACAAAATTGACTTATACTTAATAAATTATGTTTTAGTCCATTAACTAACAATACATTGTCAATAAAAGAGGAGGATGATATGGAGATTTTACCAACACCAATTATTTGACCTTTAGCATTGTCTCCAAATGTGACTACTCCTCCTTCTTTTGATTTCAAGGTGACGAAGAGACTCTTGTCACCGGTCATATGCCTTGAGCAACCACTATCAAGATACCACATTCTCTTTTTATTCCCGGCTGCAAGGCATACCTGCAAAATGATTATGTGAGGCTCTTAGGTACCCAAGTCTTCTTGGGTCCTTCGTGGTTAGTGTAGTTGGTTTCCTTAGGCACCCATACTTTAGTTATGTTTTTAGCTTTTACAAATGTACTCTTGTTAGTTTGGATCTTTCTTTGAATACAAGAGTAGGCTTTATGTCCACCTTTTTTACAATGAAAGCATGTAGGTTTTTCAGTTTTGACATCTTTTGCTTTCACAAAGAAATTCTTTAGATACTTTTGTTGCTTGTTAGTTTTATATCCTAATCCGGCTTTATTAAAAACAGCTCTTTGATTTGAAAGAATAAGATTTAATTTTTCAGAGCTTTGTGTAAATTTTTCAACAATTGGTTTGTACTTATGTACCTCATTCTTAAGATTCAAATTTTCTTTAACTAGTTCTTCCTTGTCCTTTTTAAGGGATTCAACATTTTGTGCAAGTGAGGTATTATTATTGAGTAGAGATTTAACTTTTAGATTCAATTCCTTAATTAGTGTTTTTGCCGTTTCATTTTCAATGCTAAGTTTTGAATTTTTGTTTTCTAGATCAATGGTGTTAACATTTTCAACGCTCTCTTTCTCAATCAATAGATTTTTAATATCTTCCTTTAGTTTTAGATTGGAGGCTTTTAATTCTTTATTCTTTGCTCCTAACATACTACAATCACTCATAAGTTCTTGAAAAGCTTCATACAATTCTTCTAAAGTAAAGTTTATAGTTGAGTTTTGACATACCTCGTCGTCTTCGAACGCCATGAAGCACAAATTGGCGGTCTCTTCCTTCTCTTCCTCGGAGGAGGATGTGTCACTATCGTCCCAAGTTGCCTTTAATGCCTTCTTCTTCTTCTTCCCAAAGTACTTCTTTTGTTGAGGGCATTCGGAACGAATGTGTCCCGGTCTCTTGCAATCATAGCATATGATTGGGTCTCTTTCTTTTTCCTTTTCTTTTTCCCAATCATTTCTCCCTCCAAATTTCTTTCTTGGGAAGGTTTCTTTCTTCTCATAAATTTCTTAAACTTCCTTACTATTAAACCTAAATCCTCATCTTCGCTTTCCTCTTCACTCTCACTACTTTCTTCTTCACACACACTCGAGATAGCCTTGAGTGCGATTGTCTTCTTCTTTGGCAACTCTTCTTCATGTTGCTTCATTGTGAGCTCATGCGTCATCAATGAGCCCAATAGTTGTTCTAGTCCCAAGGTGTTGAGGTCTTTGGCTTCTACGATTGCCGTGACCTTTGCTTCCCATGCTTTCGGCAAAGACCTGAGAATTTTACTCACAAGTTCCGGATTAGTATAAGATTTACCCAAACTCTTTAGACCATTAATTATATCGGTGAAGCGTGTAAACATGCATGTGATGGTTTCATTGGGTTCCATCTTAAACAACTCATATTTGTGAACAAGAATGTTCACTTTAGACTCTTTGACTTGATTTGTACCCTCGTGGGTAACTTCAAGCCTATCCCATATTTCCTTAGCGGAACTACATGTGGAGACTCTATTAAACTCATTTACATCTAGAGCACAAAATAATGAGTTCATGGCTCTAGAATTGAGTTGAACCATCCTATTATCATTCTCATCCCAATCCTCCTCAGGTTTGGGAACTTGAATGCCATTCACCATGTGTGATGGTTCTTGTGGTCCCTTGACTATAACCCTCCACAAGGCATAATCTTGTGCTTGAATAAAGATCCTCATTCTAGTCTTCCAATAGGTATAATTTGTCCCATTGAAGAGTGGAGGTCTATTGGTTGCTTGCCCCTCAGCAGGAACATTGTTAAAGGGTGTTGCCATCTAGATCTTTGGCTAAGACGGTTAGGTCTTTCAAGAAATACACAGAGCACCTGCTCTGATACCACTTGTTGCCCAGAGATGGTCACCCAAGAGGAGGGTGAATTGGGTTTTTTAAAATTTTTTGACTATTTAAAAAATAAAACACGCAGATGTATGAACTAAAGTAAAGATGGAGGGATGAGAACAGTCAATCGCAAACACGAGGTTTTATAGTGGTTCGGAGCTTCCACTGCTCCTACATCCACTCCCCAAAGCACCTTTGGGAATCTCCACTATAATCCAAGATTACAATCCGGTAGTTTTGCGAGTGCACTACCCAACTCGTTGTTTTACACCGGGCTAACAACGAACCCTATAACCCCCAATTTAACCTAGGCTTGGGACGCCTTTCCCTTATTCCAAGTCCCTTGACTGGAACAAGCACAATATTGAAAAAGTTTTACAAGGATTTAAAAGCTCTAAATAAGCAAATATAACAATGATAAGCAATAGAACCCGGAAGAACCCTTTTAGCCGTTGGAAGCGTGGGAGATGATGGTTCTTCCAATGTGGATCGCGTTGGCTTAAGTGTGAGCTTTGAATCTCGAGCGGAAGAGAGTAGTCGAGCTTGAAATCAGTTGGGAAGCTTGAAGGCACTTGATTTCTTCACTTGAATGCACTAACTCCCTTGAACTTCTCTCTCTTGCTTCTCTCTTGAATGATCTTGTGTTGGGTTGGTGAGAAGTTGTTGAGAAGCACTTAAGAGGTCCCTTTTATAGCCCAAAAAGCAAATATAGCCATTGGAGATAAAGTTAAAGAGATTTGAAATTCAAAACATCCTGCAAAAAGGTGTCAGTCGCGTCCCAGGCGCTCTGGAGACGTCTCCGCTTCAACGCGAGACGTCTCGGCTGTAAGATTTTACTTTTGACGTTGTTTGGGGTCGACTCGGTGCTTTATGGGGACGTCTCGGCTTGTTTGTGCTTTTTGCATGGGGACGACTCCGCTGCTTCGGGGTCGACTCCGCTGTTATATCTCCGAAAAACATATCTTCTGGAATTCTCTGAGAGAGTCGACTCCGCTCTTTCAGGGGACGTCTCCGCTGCCTTAACACCGAAAAAGACATCCTCTGGAAAACCCTGAGAGAGCCGACTCCGCTACCTCGGGGACGACTCGGGAGGTTTACTTTTTACTTGCGGGGACGACTCCGCTTACTGTGGAGACGACTCGCGCATATCACTTGAAATCGGCCTTTCTGCCGCCTCTGAGAGAGTCGACTCCGCTACTGAGAGAGTCGACTCCGCTATCGCGGGGACGACTCGGCAGGTGCCGGAGACGTCTCCAGTCGTGCCAGTTCTTCTTGTTTGTGCCAGAGACGTCTCTGAGACAACCCGGAGACGTCTCGGCTGTCCCTGATCTGTTTTCTTCAGCTCAAAAATTCTTCAATAAATTCATAAAATTATGGGAACTTGCCTAGACATTTCTTAACAATATTCTTAATTAAACACATGAAATCCTCAAGTAAATTGTTAAGATAAATGGAATTATACTCTAGTATTTTGTATTCATCAAAATCCATTAGGGGGTCAACAAATCCCCAATAGATTAGTTCTCGAAATCTGTAAAATAACAAGAGATAACATAATGAGCTAGACAACCCAGTAAGTCATGAACACTCTAGCTAGATAAGTCAAGCAATAATATGTGGAAAATAAATAAATATGCAGTTCCAAAGTATAAGTCAAATATTTCTTGAATTCATAAGATTCTTTTCGCGGTTTCAAGATTCTTTCACATATTCAATTTATCATGTCGATCCTGGACTATGACCACATGTTCTCTGTGGCAGGGTCATCAACACCAACTAATCTTCTTGCGGTGAGTCCTTCAGGACAGTCAATTGCCAACGTATCTGCCCCTATTGGCGGGGTCCTCAACATAGCCAGGTCGATAGTTCAGTTTGTTCTCTATTTCATATTTCAGTTATATATAAGAAAAATCATGCAATATCAAAACCAAATGTCGTTCATATCTTAATTTCTTTCAATTTATCGGATTCAACTCAACAGCCAGAAACTATGACCACATGTTCCCTGTGGTAGGGTCATATCACCGACTATTCATCTTGCGGTACCAATGTATTAGCCCCCATTGGCAGGGCCCTCAACATAGCCCGACTGCAAGTCTGAATCTATTTCAAGTCATAATCTTTTCTTACATTATGTTTAGTGTTCCAAGCCAAAAGGTACAATGTTAGAGCAATTAAACACAATTCAAATCAGAAGCAAATACGTTCAATCATAATCATATAATATTCTAAAAATACACATATAATTCATGCATCAAATTCGAAATTACGAATAATTCGATTCGTGAAACATATATATAGTTTGCCGATAAATCTAGAAAAGAGGTTACATCACTTACCTTGTGTTGTGGGGGGGGAGGGGGCCTTGAATTTAGTCCCACATCGGCTAGAGCGGAAAGGTTCCGTGCCTTATAATGAGGAGGGCGAAGCCTTTTCCTCACGAGGGCCCTTTTGTGGGACAAAACCGTGAGGGCAATCCCCCCGTCAGCGCTGGACGCGCGGGCCGGAAACGTCTCCCTCCGTCAGCGCTGGACGCGCGGACCGGAGCGCCCAAAGCGGACAATACCTCGTGGGGGACGCGGTCTCTTTCTGCTCGGCTCGGTTGGGACTAAGGCTGTTGCCGGGGTGAAAATCCCGCAACAGATGGCGCTAGAAGGAGGGCCAGCCTCCTCTCTCCATTGACTACCCTCCAGGACTGTGGGGGCCCGTTGGGGTAAAACCTGGCCGGAACCTTCCCGCTGGGGCGGCTATGTTGTGGGGGGGGGAGGGGGCCTTGAATTTAGTCCCACATCGGCTAGAGCGGAAAGGTTCCGTGCCTTATAATGAGGAGGGCGAAGCCTTTTGTTGCCCAAAGATGGTCACCTAAGAGGGGGGTGAATTGGGTGTTTTTAAAAAACTTTTTGACTAATTTAAAATTAAAACACACAAATATATAAACTAAAGCAAGGATAAAGGGATAAGAGAAGACAACTACAAGCACACGGTTTTATAGTGGTTCGGAGCCTTCACTGCTCCTACATCCACTCCCCAAAGCGCCTTTGGGTATTTCCACTATAATCCAAGATTACAGTACGGTAGTTTTGCGAGTTCACTACCCAACTCGTTGTTTTACACCGGGCTCACAACAAACCCTAAACCCCCAATTTCTCTTAGGCTTGGGACGCCTTTCCCTTGTTCCAAGTCCCTTGACTTGAACAAGCACCACGATAAAAGAGTGTACAAAAGAATATAAAAGCTCTAGAAAGCAAATATAGCACTTATGAACAATGAAACCCGGAAGAATCTTTTTGCCGTTGGAAGCGTGGGAGATGTTGATTCTTCCAAGGTAGACCGCGTAGGGTTGAGTGTGAGCTTTGATTCCCGAGCGCGCGAGAGTGGTTGAGCTTGAAATCACTTGGGAGACTTGAAAGTACTTGATTTCCTTCCTTGGATGCACTCACTCCCTTGAGCTTTTCTTTCAAACTTCTCTCTTGAATGATTTTGCTTTGGGTTGGTGAAGAGTTGTTGAGAACCACTTAAGAGGTCCCTTTTATAGCCCAAAAAGCAAATATAGCCGTTAGAGACAAAAAGAGAAGGATTTGAAATTCAAAATCAAACCTGAAAAGCTGTCAGTCGCGTCCCAGGCGCTCCGGGGACGTCTCCGCTACAGCGAGAGACGTCTCACCTACAGGATTTTACTTTTTACTTTATCTGGGGTCGACTCGGCACTTTACGGGGACGTCTCGCCTTGTCTGTGCACTTTATGCGTGGGGACGACTCCGCTATCTCAGAGTCGACTCCGCTTCCTTATCACCGCAAAAACCATTCTCTGGAAAACCCTGAGAGAGCCGTCTCCGCCATCTTGGGGACGTCTCGGGGAGTCTCCTTTTTGCTTGCGGGGACGACTCCGCGTACAGCGGGGACGTCTCGCGCATATCCCTTGAGAAACGTCTTTCTGCCGCCACTGAGAGAGTCGACTCCGCTTCTGAGAGAGTCGACTCCGCTAACGCGGGGACGACTCGGCAGGTGCCGGGGACGACTCCAAGTGTGCCAGTTCTTCCTGTTTGTGCCAGAGACGTCTCTGAAACTATCAGGAGACGTCTCGGCTGTCCCTGAACTTTTTCTTTAGCTCAAAATATTCTTCAATAAATTCATAAAAATTGTGGGAACTTGCCTAGACATTTCTTAACAATTTTCTAAGTAAAACACATGAATTCCTCAATCGAATTGTTAAGATATAATGGAATTTTACTCTAGTGTTTTGTATTCATCAAAATCCATTAGGGGGTCAACAATCTCCCCCTTTTTGATGATGACAAAACACTGAGTATATGCAAAATTTGAAATTTAAACATATACACAGTATTGATCAGATATACAAGTATAATGTTTTGATTTGAACTAGATACGATGTGCATCACTTAAATTTCCTTGTGCATAGGATTGATCTTTATAGTTCTTAAATGATTTTATCATATGAACTGAATTTGAATCAAGTTAGAATGATATATTGATGCTGAAGATAATTTAAAAACTAGATTCTTTTTGACTCCCCCTTTCTTTTCCAGAAGGGCAATTATCTTAAAATTAATATTCTTCAATAACCATATCAATATTCATTCTATACCCCCCTTTCAATATCCATATCTTTCAATATTCATATTTCAATATTCTATTCCCCCTTACAATATTCTACTCCCCCTTTTTGTCATCAACAATGAAGGGGACAAATGATACTCAAGGTGTGCTCCCCCTGTCCAATGAGTTCAGTCATTCATATTACTCCCCCTTTGTTTGTGGAATTCATTTCATACTCATCGTTTAGTTTAACATAGTTATCACAAGATGTGCTCCCCCTGTTTCTTTGTATCACACAATCAAACACATACACAGAATTGGCAATGTACACAAGATTTTAAAAAAAAATTGTATTCATTCATATGTCATTGTAAGTCTTTGAAGTTAGTACATAAGAGTATTGATTTCAAGTACAAAAGGAAGAGTCATAACAAGTATTGATTTCTAGTACAAAAGTGTTTCACAATGGCCTAGGATTTACAAAAAGAAGATCCTATAGGATATCCATCATCGGCGTCGTTGCTCATGGGGCATTGTACTTTGTGCATAAGCCTTACAGGCTGCATCTATGAAGCCATTGATAGAATCCATGAGAGTCTTAAAGTGATCTCCCTGTGACTTGTGGAAACCTGCCACAAGTGCTTCAAACTCTAAGGTTGCCATCTCAATTCTGCCTCTAAGTTGGGCAACTAGGGTGCCCACATTGCCATCTGGCTTTGTCAACTCTTTGAGACTCTTGGAAATGGCCTTCAAGCTGTCTTTGAGCTCTATCGATCTGAATGTTTGGGTGGTACCTACCCCAACTATTTGCTGCTCTGTGGCTTCAATTTGAGCTCTAATTTCCTTCAGCTCTTGTCTGATGGGGGCCAGCTCTGCAGTCATCATGGATCTCATCTCCTCCCTCATCTGCTGACAAATAACAGATGCTAAAGTGTGCATCTGCTCCTCTGATAGGAAGGAGGTCCCACTGACTGGAGGAGGTTGTGGCATGGATGTGGAAGGTCCAGCTGAGCTGGAGGGAATATCAGGGATGTCCATGTGGCTAGGTGGAGGAGAGTGATGGTCAGGCTCATGATGTGGGATTTCAGGCTCTATGGTTTGTGCTTTTCTTTTTGGAACCTTGACCCACGACCCATCTATCTTGTGAAATTCCATTCTTCTCATTGAGCCCTCATTGTAATAATCGGTGTTTCTTAGGGCCTTTGCAGGTTCATTTGGTGGAATGGGAACCTTGAAGTGTTTAAATATTAAGGTAAAGATCATGCCATAGGGTATACTAAACCTAGAATACCTATGACATTGGGCAATGTAATTTAGCATGAGTCTAGGGAGGTTTAGGGGGATCCCTAGTAGGATATGGTGCATTATGACTAAATCACGCTCCGAAACAAAATCGAAGCGACCGGTTTTGGGGAATAGGACCCGATTGACAATGCTTAAAAGAAGTCTCATTTCTGCATTTAGGTCCTGGGAGTAGACAACATCAAGAGGGCCGCAGTCCTCTCTTCCTAGAATCAAGTTTAGGGCTATTTCCCTTTGGGGATGTGAGGTCGGTGCCTCACCGTCCTTAGGAATTTGTAGGACAGTGGATAGGACATCCTCATTAGTTTCTATCAATGTCCCTCGGACATATGCAGTGTACCCTAAGTCCCCTAAGGCCATATCACTAAACATTTCTCTAACAAGGCCGGGGTAGGTCGAGATTTTGAGGGTGCAAAGGTGCTCCCACCCTTGGGCTCGGAGTCTCTCTCCAATAGAGAACCCCTCATGATCTAGAAAGGAAAAATCGATGTGCCTGCCAGTCGTGACTGTGCGATTTGCACAGGAAATCGTCGTGGTCGGCGGAGCAACCGGAGGAGAAGGCGCGGAGGGTTCTTCCCGCCGTTCCTCGCCGTCGCCCGCTACTCTAGGTCGCCTCCCACGGGTTGTCCTAGCTTTCTTTGGTGCCATGGATGCTAGGGTTTGCGATTTAGGGCAAATGGAAGCTAGGTTTTGAAGTGGAGAGCAAGTGGAGGCTAGGGCTTTCCGTTTTGGTCGGGAATGAGGGAGAAAGCTCGAGTCGGCTCGAGCGATTTCGACCTATTTAAAAAGCCCTCATTCGGTCCCCGAGACGTCTCCGCCACTAAGGCGAGACGTCTCCCCCTGGGGGGACGTCTCTGCGACTTGCCAGAGACGTCTCCGGCACAAAAATTTCAGACTGCAGTTCCAGATTTTTGTTTAATCACCCTAATCAATCGTGATTTCTTTTGATAGACACAGAGTGAATTTGTTTGTGATCCTCCCCCTTAATAATACATCCTATAATGATTTGATAATGACTTTTAGATTATTAAGATTGAAATGAGGAATGTTTGACCAAATTTCGAATACCCATGTTATAGGCTCTGAAAATATCTCTATGAAGAGTCCAAGGGAGGGTAACCATCCTCCGGAAAGTCAAACAGTTCGTCATTTAGTTTAGATGAATTCATGTTTTCACATATGTTTGCCTTGAGGTGGGTTACTAGTTCGAGTAGCAAAGTAAAGCAATACAAGTTCACTTCATTTGCTAGGATCATACAAGCTCAACGCATTCCTTAAGAAATTGAATCTATCTTTACAAAGGGGCTTTGTAAAGATATCAGCTAATTGATTTTCAGTACATACATATTCAATCATCACATCATTTTTCATCACATGATCCCTAATAAAATGATGCCTAATCTCTATATGCTTTGACTTAGAGTGTTGAACAGGATTTTTTGTTAAGTTGATTGCACTTGTATTGTCACACTTAATTGGTATATTGTCCATTTTAATACCGAAGTCTTCAAGTTGTTGCTTAATCCAAAGAACTTGGGCACAACAGCTTCCAGCTGCAATGTACTCAGCTTCAGCTGTGGACAAGGCAACTGAATTTTGTTTCTTGCTAAACCAAGAAACCAAATTGGCACCCAAGAATTGACATGTCCCACTTGTGCTTTTTCTGTCGAGTTTGCACCCAGCAAAATCAGCATCGGAATAAGCAATTAAGTTTATGTCTGACTGTTTAGAGTACCATAAGCCTACATTAGATGTCCCTACTAGATATCTAAATATTCTTTTAACAGCTTGCAAGTGTGATTCCTTAGGACATGCTTGGTATCTAGCACACATACAAACACTGAATAATATATCTGGTCTACTAGCAGTAAGGTAAAGTAAAGAGCCTATCATACCTCTGTACAATTTGCAGTCTATACTTTTACCTTTTTCATCCTTATCAAGCTTGCAACTTGAGCCCATGGGTGTGCTGATTTCTTTTGCATCCTTCATCTTGAATTTCTCCAACATTTCTTTGATATACTTGGACTGACTGATGAATATGCCTTCCTCTGATTGTTTTATTTGCAGCCCAAGGAAGAAGTTGAGCTCACCCATCATGCTCATTTCAAATTCTCCCTGCATAAGCTTGGCAAACTCTTGACAAAGACTATCATTAGTAGCACCAAAAATTATATCATCCACATAAATTTGTACAAGCAATAAGTCATTTCCTTTTCTTTTAATAAAGAGGGTTTTGTCTACATTTCCTCTCTTAAATTTGTTTTCAATTAGGAAATTACTTAATCTTTCATACCATGCCCTAGGAGCTTGCTTAAGTCCATACAATGCTTTATGCAATTTATACACATAATCTGGATGTAAGTGATTTTCAAAACCTGGAGGTTGTCCTACATAAACTTCCTCCATTATATAACCATTTAGAAATGCACTTTTTACATCCATTTGATAGAGTTTAAAGTCCATGAAGCATGCATATGCCAAAAGTAATCTAATAGCTTCTAATCTAGCAACAGGAGCAAAAGTTTCATCAAAATCTATTCCTTCCTCCTGATTATATCCTTTGGCCACTAGCCTAGCTTTGTTTCTTATTACTATTCCATCTTCATCTAGTTTATTTCTATACACCCACTTGGTGCCTATAATTGAAACATTTGGGGGTCTTTTCATTAGAGTCCAAACTTCATTTCTTTCAAATTGGTTTAATTCCTCTTGCATAGCGTTCATCCAATTATCATCTTTTTCAGCTTCTTCTAGTGATTTAGGCTCTATTTGTGAAACGAAAGCAAGATAATTACTAGTGTTTCTTAGAGAAGATCTAGTTCTTATACCTTGTGAAGGATCACCAAGGATTAGATCCTTTGGATGACCATGTGCATACCTCCATTCTTTAGGAAGATCTTGATTGTTTGATGGAGGTTGATCTTCTTCATCTTGCTGATTTGTATCTTCCTTAACCTCATCCTCATGTTGTTTGTCTTGTATGGAGAATTCCTTGATTCGGTCTTCAAGTATACCTGCATCAACATCTTCTTCTTTTCTAGAAGAATCTCCATTAGTTTCATCAAAAACAACATGAATGGATTCTTCAACAACGAGAGTTCTCTTGTTGAAGACCCTGTATGCTCTACTAGATGAGGAATAACCTAAGAAGATCCCCTCATCTGATTTGGCACTAAATTTACTGAGATTGTCCTTTCCATTGTTCAAAATAAAACATCGACAACCAAAAACATGAAAATAACTTATATTTGGTTTTTTGCCTTTTATCAATTCATATGGTGTTTTCTTTAAGATAGATCTAACTAAACCACGATTTAAGATATAACATGAGGTATTTATTGCTTCAGCCCAAAAATACTTTGGTAGATCCGATTCGCACAACATGGTACGAGCCATATCTGCGAGTGTGCGATTCTTCCTTTCTACCACCCCATTTTGTTGGGGTGTCCTAGGTGCCGAGAAATTGTGATTGATACCATTTTCGTCACAAAACTTTTCAAAGTGTTGATTTTCAAACTCGGTATCATGATCACTCCTAATTGCTTTTAGCTTAAGATTGAGCTCATTTGAAACTTTATTATGAAACTTGATAAAAGCGGGAAAGGACTCATCTTTGTGTGCAAGGAATGAAACCCATGTAAAACGTGAAAAATCATCAACAATGACAAGACCAAATTTCTTACCCCCTAGACTAGCAGTTCTAGTGGGTCCAAACAAATCCATGTGAATTAGTTCTAAGGGTTTTGACGTTGAGACTATGTTCTTAGACTTAAAAGAACTTCTTGTTTGTTTTCCTAATTGACATGCCGCACAAATTTTATTCTTTTCAAAGTCTATTTTCGGTAGTCCTTTGACTAGATCCTTTGTAATCAATTTAGAAATTAAATCCATGCTAGCATGCCCTAACCTACGATGCCATAACCAACTAGTCTCATTGACTTTAGGATTCATGGCTACAAGACATTGGCCATCCTTCATGGTGAGATCATCAAGATCTACCATGTAAACATTTCCATGCCTATGTCCTGTGAGTATGATCTCATTATCAATTGGACTACTAATTATGCATAGTGACGATTCAAATGATACTTTAAAGCCCTTGTCACAAAATTGACTTATACTTAATAAATTATGTTTCAGTCCATTAACTAACAATACATTATCAATAAATGAGGAGGATGATATGGAGATTTTACCGACACCAATGATTCGGCCTTTAGCATTGTCTCCAAATGTGACTACTCCTCCTTCTTTTGATTCCAAGGTGACGAAGAGACTCTTGTCACCGGTCATATGCCTTGAGCAACCGCTATCAAGATACCACATTCTCTTTTTATTTTCGGCTGCAAGGCATACCTGCAAAATGATCATGTGAAGCTCTTAGGTACCCAAGTTTTCTTGGGTCCTTCGTGGTTAGTGTGGTTGGTTCCCTTAGGCACCCATACTTTAGTTATGTTTTTGGCTTTCACAAATGTACTCTTGTTAGTTTGGATTTTTCTTTGAATACAAGAGTAGACTTTATGTCCAGTCTTTCCACAATGAAAGCATGTAGGTTTTTCAGTTTTTACATCTTTCGCTTTTACAAAGAAATTCTTTAGATACTTTTGTTGTTTATTAGTTTTATAACCTAATCCGGCTTTATTAAAAACGGCTCTTTGATTTGAAAGAATGAGATTTAATTTTTCAGAACTTTGTGTGAATTTTTCAACAATTGGTTTGTACTTATGTACCTCATTCTTAAGATTCAAATTTTCTTTGACTAGTTCTTCCTTATCTTTTTTAAGAGATTCAACATTTTGTGCAAGTGAGGTATTAATATCGAATAGGGATTTTAATTTTAGATTTAATTCCTTAATTACTGTTTTTCCCTTTTCATTTTCAATACTAAGTTTTGAATTCTTAATTTCTAGGTTAGTAGTATTAATATTTTTAACGCTCTCCTTTTCAATTAATAGGTTTTCAATGTCTTCCTTTAGTTTTTGATTGGAGGCTTTTAATTCTTTATTTTTTGCTCCTAACATACTACAATCACCCATAAGTTCTTGAAAAGCTTCATACAATTCTTCTAAAGTAAAATTTATGGTTGGGTTTTGACATACCTCGTCGTCTTCGAACGCCATGAAGCATAAATTGGCGGTCTCTTCCTTCTCTTCCTCGGAGGATGATGTGTCACTATCATCCCATGTTGCCTTCAATGCCTTCTTCTTCTTCTTTCCAAAATACTTGTTTTGTTGAGGGCATTCGGAACGAATGTGTCCCGGTCTCTTGCAATCATAGCATATGATTGGATCTCTTTCTTTTTCCTTTTCTTTTTCCCAATCATTTCTACCTCCAAATTTCTTTCTTGGGAAGGGTTTCTTCCTTCTCATGAATTTCTTAAACTTCCTAACTATCAACCCCAAGTCCTCATCTTGGCTTTCTTCTTCACTCCCACTGCTCTCTTCTTCACACACACTTGAGGTAGCCTTGAGTGCGATTGTCTTTTTCTTCGGCAACTCTTCTTCATGTTGCTTCATCGTGAGCTCATGCGTCATCAATGAGCCCAAGAGTTGCTCTAGCCCCAAGGTGTTGAGGTCTTTGGCTTCTACGATCGCCGTGACCTTTGCTTCCCATGCTTTTGGCAAAGACCTGAGAATTTTACTCATAAGTTCCGGGTTAGTGTAGGATTTACCCAAGCTTTTTAAACCATTAATTATATCCGTAAAGCGTGTAAACATGCATGTGATGGTTTCATTGGGTTCCATCTTAAACAACTCATATTTGTGAACTAGAATGTTCACTTTCGACTCCTTGACTTGATTTGTACCCTCGTGGGTAACTTCAAGCTTATTCCATATTTCCTTAGCGGAACTACATGTGGAGACTCTATTAAACTCATTTGCATCTAAAGAACAAAATAATGAGTTCATGGCTCTAGAATTGAGTTGAGCCATCCTATCATCATTCTCATCCCAATCCTCTTCAGGTTTGGGAACTCGAATGCCATTAACTATGTGTGATGGTTCTTGTGGTCCCTTGACTATAACCCTCCACAAGGCATAGTCTTGTGCTTGAATGAAGATTTTCATTCTAGTCTTCCAATAGGTATAATTTGTCCCATTGAAGAGTGGAGGTCTATTGGTTGCTTGCCCCTCGGCAGGAACATTGTTAAAGGGTGTTCCCATCTAGATCTTTGGCTAAGACGGTTAGGTCTTTCAAGAAATATAAGAGCACTTGCTCTGATACCACTTGTTGCCCAAAGATGGTCACCCAAGAGGGGGGTGAATTGGGTGTTTTTAAAAAACTTTTTGACTAATTTAAAATTAAAACACACAAATATATAAACTAAAGCAAGGATAAAGGGATAAGAGAAGACAACCACAAGCACACGGTTTTATAGTGGTTCGGAGCCTTCACTGCTCCTACATCCACTCCCCAAAGCGCCTTTGGGTATTTCCACTATAATCCAAGATTACAGTACGGTAGTTTTGCGAGTTCACTACCCAACTCGTTGTTTTACACCGGGCTCACAACAAACCCTAAACCCCCAATTTTTCTTAGGCTTGGGACGCCTTTCCCTTGTTCCAAGTCCCTTGACTTGAACAAGCACCACGATAAAAGAGTGTACAAAAGAATATAAAAGCTCTAGAAAGCAAATATAGCACTTATGAACAATGAAACCCGGAAGAATCTTTTTGCCGTTGGAAGCGTGGGAGATGTTGATTCTTCCAAGGTAGACCGCGTAGGGTTGAGTGTGAGCTTTGATTCCCGAGCGCGCGAGAGTGGTTGAGCTTGAAATCACTTGGGAGACTTGAAAGTACTTGATTTCCTTCCTTGGATGCACTCACTCCCTTGAGCTTTTCTTTCAAACTTCTCTCTTGAATGATTTTGCTTTGGGTTGGTGAAGAGTTGTTGAGAACCACTTAAAAGGTCCCTTTTATAGCCCAAAAAGCAAATATAGCCGTTAGAGACAAAAAGAGAAGGATTTGAAATTCAAAATCAAACCTGAAAAGCTGTCAGTCGCGTCCCAGGCGCTCCGGGGACGTCTCCGCTACAGCGAGAGACGTCTCACCTACAGGATTTTACTTTTTACTTTATCTGGGGTCGACTCGGCACTTTACGGGGACGTCTCGCCTTGTCTGTGCACTTTATGCGTGGGGACGACTCCGCTATCTCAGAGTCGACTCCGCTTCCTTATCACCGCAAAAACCATTCTCTGGAAAACCCTGAGAGAGCCGTCTCCGCCATCTTGGGGACGTCTCGGGGAGTCTCCTTTTTGCTTGCGGGGACGACTCCGCGTACAGCGGGGACGTCTCGCGCATATCCCTTGAGAAACGTCTTTCTGCCGCCACTGAGAGAGTCGACTCCGCTTCTGAGAGAGTCGACTCCGCTAACGCGGGGACGACTCGGCAGGTGCCGGGGACGACTCCAAGTGTGCCAGTTCTTCCTGTTTGTGCCAGAGACGTCTCTGAAACTATCAGGAGACGTCTCGGCTGTCCCTGAACTTTTTCTTTAGCTCAAAATATTCTTCAATAAATTCATAAAAATTGTGGGAACTTGCCTAGACATTTCTTAACAATTTTCTAAGTAAAACACATGAATTCCTCAATCGAATTGTTAAGATATAATGGAATTTTACTCTAGTGTTTTATATTCATCAAAATCCATTAGGGGGTCAACACCTTTTCCTCACGAGGGCCCTTTTGTGGGACAAAACCGTGAGGGCAATCCCCTCGTCAGCGCTGGACGCGCGGGCCGGAAACGTCTTCCTCCGTCAGCGCTGGACGCGCGGACCGGAGCGCCCAAAGAGGACAATACCTCGTGGGGGACGCGGTCTCTTTCTGCTCGGCTCGGTTGGGACTAAGGCTGTTGCCGGGGTGAAAATCCCGCAACACCTTGCGAACGCGATCCACGACAAATCCAATTAATTCCGCAAATTCCTCGCAGAACCTAATATTCAAAAACCATATTTTCTTTTAAAATTCATCACAATATATATATATATAAAACCTAAATTTTAACATTCTCCCAGGGCCGACCTTGCCGAAGTGTCTAGCACCCCGGGTTCGGATTCGGATCCGGGTTCATACCCGAAAACCACCCTTCTTTTATTTTTTTTTTCTTTTCTTTTCTTTTCTTTTTCTTTTCTTTTCTTTTTCTTCTTTCTTCTTTTCTCTTTATTCTTTCTTCTTTTCTCTTTTCTTTTTCCTTCTTTTCTTTTTCTTCTTTCTTCTTTTCTCTCTCGATTCCCTTCTTCTCCTTCGGTGAAACAGGGGACCCCATGACCCCCTGTCGCCGCCCCCTCTTCTCTCCTCTCGATCGAACCCAAGGCGGCCGCGGTGGCCGGCCTTGGCAGCGGCAGGAGGTGGCGGAGCAAGCCCGGCCACCCCCAGCGACTGGCGGCAGCGAACACGCCGACAGCTAGGGCAAGCCGTTTTGGACCCAAATCCGGCGATCGGCCGGCCCCAACCCACCACACATCGTGGCCAAGCATCAGAGGAAAAGGAGAAGAAGGTGAGAGATTCTTACCTCAGCCCCGACGAAGACCGGCGCCTCCCCCTCTCCGACAGAAAAGAAGAAGAAGACCCCCCCTTCGTACCGACGGAAATGAAGAAGAAGGAGAAGAAGAAGAGGAAGAAGAAGAACCCCAACTGGCCCCTTTCTCCCCCACTCTCTCTTTCGACGGCTCTTCTCGGTGGCCGCAAGGAGAAGAGGAAGCCCTAAAAACAGGGCTTCCTTCTTCTTCGGGATGGAAACAAATCCATCCCGTCGCCTCACGTGCATTGCACGTGAGGCTGAGATTTTGGGACTGGGCCGGTCACTTGGACCGGGCCCAGTTCTAGGGTTTTACACCGACCATTCTAAAATCTTTAACAATTTGGTTTTCATGATCAAATATCTGCATATAGTCCTTTTACAATTTCTCGATCTATATCCAAAAAACATCATCCGAATTCAATGCTTTCACTCTATTACTAACTTTATTTTTAGTATTATACATACATAGTTGTGCACATTTAGGCTTCTCTCCATCAACTAGAAGGAGCAAACCCATCCTACGATGATTTTGGCTATCTATCCAGAATACATATGGTCCTTGTTTGTTATCAATCTCATTATCAATTTTTGCTCCAATTGATATAAATGCAAACATTGAATTATATGCTCTAATATTTTCTCAAAACTTTGAAGCCCTTTTTCCTTCAACATGATCCAATAAAGCATCTAAAAGAGCCTGAGTCTATTCTAGCAATGGTAAATCCACTCTTCCTTCGTGGCAACATAAACTAAACATAGGCCTAGAGGTGTTATGTGATTTGCGTATACACTCTTTATACCAAAACAATGCTCCACAGAATTGATATTGATGTTCGAGCAATCCAAGATTTAACGGTTCATTAAATTTTTCTATGCCATAAAAAAACAATAATGGAATTCACTATTGCTGAATCAAAAAAAAAATACTATGGAAAAAATTCACTATTGCTGAAGGACTTACTCCAACATTTAGATGAAGATACGCCATAACTTCACCGATCATATAAGCACTTATCAACTGAAATCACAAAAATTTGAACCTTTATAAACATTATAAAGCACACATGTTAATTTTTTAAGTTTTTATAAGAATGAACTACACCTTCATTTACTGCTGATATAACATCTTTCTCAAGAGAACTGCTATTTATAATCGATCTTGCACTTGTATAGTAAACAACAACATTTTTATTTCTTGCAATCGCCATCCTTGCATTTCCTCCAGCATTAGACAGTTTGTCTTTGTTACAAATTTTAAAACTTTCATATGCAACAATATTCAGATTCCCTTCATTGGTTGCCATGGAATGATCATGTATATGCATGGATGTCTTTATTCCATCAGTATTGCTCTAATGATCATTTATTTTTGATAACCTTCGAGCTCATTACTGAGCAATAATATTCATTCTTCTTATCCTATACTGCCTAGATGTTTCTATCATATTCATTCTGTTGTTTGAATAAGAAATGTGCATAACCAGTAAGTGAAAAAAAAAAAAACAATACATTTTAAAAGTGAAATATATAGTTAAAGTCTTGAAAAGTCCAAGTTCTTTCTTCTACATTAAGAACAGTCTAACAATTGCACAATTATTTACTATAGATATTTTATAAATATAAGCAAATTAATAAAATCACATAAAGAAATAGATCAACAAATTGGAAAGAGTAGAATATGGTATTCACTACACATAAACGAAGTATAGAATAAATTCTAAAGCATGAAAAATGTAAAGGAAAATTTATTTCACTTTTGGAAATTATTGGAATAAAACCAAGTAGAACAATATGCTAACACAGCAACCGTGTTGGATAAATCAATCCAAGATTGTAAGGCAACCTAAAAAAGAGCAATCAACCTCAATTTATTCCTTTATGTGATAAAAACATGTTCAATTAAAAATCCAGCATTTATTGTTAAAAGGCTAGGTAAGATATCTGTATGTGTGTATATATATATATAGACACACACAAAATTCATAAATTAATTCTATGGAAACTAACAAGAATAAAAATACTATAAAAATAAAGTATTGTAATCTACTTATTCAGGACATATAAGATATTGAAGTATCTTGACATATATATCTCAAAGCAACATAATCGTTCAAATGTTACATTGCTTAATCAATTTAATGCATTTCTTAATAAGTTTCATAACTTTTCCCTCTTAGAGAGGAAAACACTGTCGTAGTATTGCCAATGGAAAATACTTGTTGATTTTTAAGCTAAAAAGTATTTTGAATTGATGAATCTATAGCAAGAAATAGTTCAAAAAATATTGACAAAAAATTATCACTTACATTTGCAATGCATCGACAAAACAATCCATGAAAAAATAATAATAAAATAGAAAAGCAGAAAAACTAAAAGAAAGTCGATACAATCATCATACATTGCCAAAAAGGTTCCACCATTTCATTAAACGATCCAAAATATATGATACACAATTCACAAAAATCAAAAGACAAATGAACCTATTTTTACGATGTAATGTAAACCGCAAGATATAGAAAAGCAGTCGGAAATTCTCCAATATAGGTCAAACACTACTACATGGTATTTTCGCCTACAAACAATTCTGAATCTGGACAAAACATTTTCCTATACTTGCTAAAACATAATATCGCTCTGAGATCCGTACAAACATAATATCCCAAGATCCGTACATCTGAATGCAATAAACCCTATAGCTTTGAGAGTCGTACCAACCACCATATGCATTTAAATTTAAATAAATTATAAAGTACTACATTTTAAAATAAATACATAAACATAACCTATAATTGATTAATTATAACACTTTTTTGAAAAACGCAGGTTGCTTTCAGATCCGTACAATCTTTTTTTCCGAAGATCCGTACAATGAATGACTAAAATAATATAGCTTTGAGATTCATGCCAACCAGCATCTATGTTTAAATAAATTATTAATCAATGAATCTTATAATGAATAGGAAAATATGACTTCTAATTCAAATTTAATTATTTTGACAGGTTTCAGTATAAGATCTTAAAATCCATCTAAATTAATGCAAAAAGCACAATGATCATGGAAAGAAAATACATAACATCCTTTTTCTAAAAAAAGATAAATGAAAAGTTGGATTGCTTTGAGATCCATGCAAACATATTGCTCTGAGATCTATGCAACCAAATACAATAAAACCTTATAGCTCTGAGATTCGTGCCAACCACTATATGCATTTAAATTTAAATAAATTATTAATCATTGAATATTAAAATAAATACAAAAATATAAGTTGTAATTCTAATTTAATTATAACACTTTTTTGGAAAAGATTAAAACAAAAACTGGATCGCTGTGAGATTCGAGCCGATCTATTTACACCATCCTCCATAGCTCTCTCGAACATTCGAGAGAGCTCTAGCTTCTTTTCTCACCCCTGCCCTCTTCTCATCTTCCTCCTCTCAACATAGCCACCGCCAATGTTCCCCCACCCCCATCTTGCTTTCCTTCTCTCTCCTAACATTTTCCCACCCCGATCTCCCCCTCCTACCGAACCTCCTTCGTCTCCTCCTATCAAAATCCCAATCAAATCTTACTCTTTCTTTCTGCTATAATGGTACAACAGTTGGAAATTATATCCTGAAAGACAATCGTCAGTCTGTTGATAATTGAATTGTATATGAATTAATAAAATTAATAAAAGTTATTTGGCAATGTTTCATTATATATTTTGCATCTTTGTGAACTCAAGTAATGTAATGAAGTCCTTAGAACTCTACTAAACAATAAAAGAGGATTTATCTATGAGTCCTTAAACTAGTTCGCGACCAAACGATATGTTATCACTAGGACAATAGCATTATTAAGAATAGGTCGTTGTGTGCCATATACGTTGGTTGTCTTTTTAACTAAGGAGTGTAGAGACACTGATATGTCACACAGGTGAAGTATAGGAGTACACTTCACTGAACGTGACCAGTTCCGGAACGCTCTACTATCGAGAGATGTTTCGAATGGATATGGGTATAAGTATCCCCAAGATCTGAGATCACCACAGTAACTTGCAAGCAACTCACTGTACTTTGGTACCGGAATATCTGAATTTTTAATTCAGTGATGGAAGGCTACTGGGAGCAGTCAAGTACTTGCGAAGTCAATACGTGAGTCAAGATGGAAATAACCCCTCATAGTGATAGGAGATAATATCCTTGTGTTCAATTTAGCAAAATCTTGGCCAGGGTAATCCTCGTGAGGAGTCACAGAATTTGTAAAGTTGAAATAGATTTTAGATGCACTGATTAAAGAGTTGACAGAACTCTGAAGTCATCCTAGGCATTTGGAGTCATAGGGATTAATTACAGTAACCATAGTTCAAAGATTCCAGAATATTGCTTTGCAATTATTCGACCTATCCGGACGTCGGATACCTGATAGTCAACTTTAAAGACCACGCAATAGCACGTATCTAGTAGGATAGTGATTACGGATATCGATCCACAGGGATTGGGGTATAGTTATTTTTTTAAAAAAAATAAAAATATCTAAAAGGAAGAGTTTGTAAAAAAAATTAAACTAAGGAATTTAATAATAAAAAAATGCAATTAAAATGTTATCAGTTTGAGGGAACCTAGGGCAAGGAATTCACCACTAACATCGGAACAAGGGTTATTTATAATTTATTTCGTTCTTGGATTAACATGCAAATTGGCTACAAGCCATTAAGCATTCGAATAGAAATTCACAAAAGTAATTTAGGCATAATCCATCTTCAGTTGGCATGAAATGTCTACCCTAATCTAAGGTGGTAGTACATCGCATCTTCCCTAAGCATGGACTATCTTATATTTACTTAGTGATCATGAAGAACAGTTGTATACACTTCACATTTAAAATCACAGAAATTAAACATGAAATAAAAGAAGATATTCATTAAAAACAATAAGTTCATACAACTCCAAGAATATAAAATAAAATATAAAACCCGTGTCCCTTTATTAGGGCTGCATCCAGCCCTAGTGAAAAGCTTAGGCTTCCATGCAGTGGTGGACGACAGCAGCAGCACAGCAGCGGGCTCCCATCTTCATATGAAAATCTTCCGCTTTCGTCCCACTCCCTCTATTCCCAAAATATCACAAAGTATTCTCTCCCTCTCCTTTTTTTTTATTCTTTTGTGGGAACTCCCTGTGAAGAGCTCAGTGGGAGAAGAAGGAAGAAAGGGAGCAGCCCCCTCCTCTGGTGGGGAAGAGGGAATAAAGGGAGCAGCCCCCTCCCCTGGTGGGGAAGAGGAGGAATCGAACCCCCCAGAAGTCCCTCCCCTATTTCATGCATGGGCCTTTTATAGGCTGCAAGCTCCATCTCTCCTCTCCCCTATTTTCCATAGAGATAAGGATGGATCGAAACTGGATGGAGCTGAGGATTTGTTGCTTGATCTTCGGAGGCGTTGTAGATGCTGGCTCTGGTCCCGATGGCTTGAACAACCCGTGAAGATAAGCTCAAATTTTGTTTTGCTGTAACAGGGGATCCGGCGAAGATTTGATGCGGGATGAGTCTTGTTCTGTGGAGTGGAGGCAATCGGTTGGGAACGAGTTGGGAGATGTTCGTGAAAGGAGGGAATGGCTGGATCAAAGGAAGATGAAAATAATCCGGACGCTGAGCAGAGGAACATCCATCGCGGGTGGAAGCTGATTGCGAACGAGATGGGAAGTGTTCTTAGAATCTGGATGGATCAAAACCAATCCGAACTGATTTGAGACGTTGAAGATCTGCTAGGATTTTTGATTAACTTGCTCCGCCTGTGGATTATGGAGAGGAGATGAACCTTGAATCACGGAAGCGGGGAAGACGCGTACGGTTGCGGGAAGGAAGCAGGGGAGGCTTGGGAACAGTGGGGCGCTAACCTGCAACTGGCCGTGAGCTCACTGGGAAGGTGTTTGGATGGATTCGGAAGAGAGATACGGCTGTGATACGAGTGGTTCTCATCCGGAAGTTGGAGAAGATGGAATGAACGAGATGCAAGGGATTCGAACTTATCCGGGCTAGCGGGAGCTGAACGGAAGGAGAGGATGGCACGGATGCATTGGACGGGGGGGATTCTGTGAAGGCTTGATCTCCTCCGCAGATGATGGGAAATGGTTGGGAAGAAGTGATGAACCGTGAGCTGGATGCGGTGGGAGAAATCGCTGCTTCTTCAACGCATGGGAGAAGATCTTGGACGCTTGGATAAAGTCTGGGATGATACGGATGACGTGGGAGAGTGGGTCGATGGAAAGATGAACACAATTGAAGCTGGGAGTTCGGGATGCATGGGAGATGAACATGGAGAAGATACGTGGGGTGCTGGAACGCGTTCACGGATTGGGGAGATGAGGGATTGATTTGGTTTGAGGTTTTTATTCAGCTGGGAACAGGCCAACGGCTCTGTTCTTTGGACGTGGAGGGATTCGTGGGATAAGGATGATTACAGGGGAGATACTGTGTGAGATTTGTTGGACTTGAAGCTGTGGATAGGCTCGGGAGGAATCCGTCGCGGGTGATGAGAGATTGGATACGGCTGGGAATTGATCTCATCGGAAGAGGAGTTCTGTTTTGAGGCAGGGAGGAAACTAGGATGCTCATCCGGCTAAGATTTGAAGAAGATAAGGCTTTGGGATCCGTGCAACTAGATGGTATGCTTTGAGATCTGAGAAACAAATAATTGAAAAGTGTGGAAAGAGAATTAGGTGCAGATGGGAATTAATGGAAAGCACTGAATTTTGGAGGAAAGTTCTTGGAGTCGACTCCGGAGGATGTGAAATGATGCAGTGTAGGTTTAGACTTTATCTTATTGAGCTTGACTCAACCTGCATACATTAGGCTCAATTAATAAATAATTAAATCAAACTCGAATTAATTTATTAAAATGCAATGATGAGGGTAACACATCTTTTATGGTTAACTTTACAAAATATATGTATTAAAATAATGATAAGTGCTATGAGAAGGATATTAATATATGCATTATTCAGCACTTATCACACCCCCCCAACCTACATTTTGCTAGTCCTCAAGCAAAATAAAAGCTAACTCACTTTCGCAGAAATCGCGATTGCATTTACCGTATGTAATAAGGCTTTAAACCCCTAGGTGGCCCTAGTGGACGAGTTTTATCTCGTGAGAGTTTCCGGCTCAGATACCCACAAACTGCTGTCGAAAGAATTTATTTTATTGCTTTATAAAATCTAATTTCAAATGCATTAATGCCAAAAATTTCAAAAGCACACAAAGTTTTAATTACTAAGTCAAGCCAAATCCTAGGTCAATATGCAACTTAAGTTGAAGTCATTAAATTCTGTTAGAGAGTTGTAAGGCTTATTTATACTTGGATGCTCGGTGATATCTGGACCATACACAAGCTAAGGCTTTAGATTTCCCAAAATACTGCTAAAGCTAGTAGTTTCCAAGAATTGATCAGATATGACCAATTCACTGATTCAAAATCATCCTATCTTGCAGGATTTCAAGAGTTGTGGATGTTTACTTTAATACCTCATGGGTTTTATCTGTAATATTCCAGTTTACTCGAATTTTTACAACGACGGCTTTCACACTATCATCTTTTTCAAGGTCAATATTGTTTTCTCTTTCTTTTTTTTAATTTGTTTTGTATTTATAAATAAATTATGCACTTTTACTCTTGTAATGATTCTTTCGTGTAGCGAGCATTCAGTCAACACTCCCACACCAGATGGCATAAGGTGTTGGGCATCAAGACTCCCCTACGGACCTATGCTCGGTTCCTCATACAAGCCCGCTGGCCTTTGACAATAGGTAGCCCTTTTCGATGTACCTGACTGAATTCACTTCTCTTTTTTTTCTTTTTCTTTTTTCTTCTTTTTTTTTCTGGGATAACAGTGAATTAGATAGGAATGATTCATCAAGACTCAAGGTTGCTACCAGATTTAACAACATAATGTCGAACCTAACCCTTAGAAGTGCAGGCCGTACGTGTTGTGAAATTCCAAAGTAAAAAATTATCTTACAACTCGCTAAAAGAATTTTTAATGAAAAGAGCTCAAATTGACTTACTCCTGACTAGTTATTGGGCTTTTTTAGATTTTATATACTTTGTATGTTTATCATTTCAACAATAAAGCATAGAAATTAGTTTTTTTTCAAAAACTTATTCAAAAATATGAAAATGTGAAAAATATCTTCAAAAATTTGAATGCTATACCCCCCAACCTAGATCAGACATTATCCTCAATGTTTATATATATATATATTGTTAATATTATATTTTTTTTTACGTTATTTTATTTTGGACGAAAATATGATGCATATGGAGGATAGAAGCATTTTACCTTAGTTGCATCAGTAATATGAGGACTCCTGAAAAAAATGCGACAAGAAAATGTGCAAAAACGAACTACAAAAATTGGGTTACCTCCCAACAAGCGCTAAGTTTAACGTCTGCAGCCAGACGCAGTGCATCCTTAATTATATCATACCGGGCTCATGCCGAGTTTTCCAAAGAAGAAAATTTGTGGGAAGCTGATTGTCGGGCATAGAGTTGACTGTTGCTATGGCCTGTTCTATATCAAAGTCAAAATGTACTAATTCAGGAGATCTGGAATGACACCCTATACACTAAAACTTGATCAGTCAAGCATGCAATAAAAGAAAAACACACCAAATCCTTATGTTTGCCCTAAAATCAATAGACAGCTCCTAACTGGTTTGAAGAGGGCACCTAAGCCTCCAATCCGATCTAATGAACTGAGTTGACCAGATAAGCTCCCAGGTAAGTGGGGGGGTCACGATGCGTTCGCAGAGGTCCCACTTAAAAACCACTTGCCTCGAACAGATGAACTGTCTCCCTTAAAGGGACAAAACTTGCCTAGACATCAACTGAGCCACAGAGCGAAATTGGTGTAACTTTCGGTGATCTTCGTCCTATTGAGCTCGAATGTCCTTAGGGACCAACGTCTAATTAATTTTAATTAAAGTGATAGCTATGTGAGAATTGATTCACCTAACTTGGGCAAGAATCTGGTGATGAAATCCAGTTCTTATCTTGTTGGGATGATTGCCCTTACTATGTGCGGATTAATTGGTGTATGTGTATCAAGCATGCATTCACACTTTTACTGAAATTAAAATCAAACAATCACCACAAAATTTCAAACAAACTGGGAATCAATTTAAATAAGAAAGGTTTAGAGGTTACCAAAGAAAATTTTCCCAGCAAATTTTTTTTTTTTTTAAAAGCAAACCTCTACAGCATTCTTTTTTCAGTAGTTTCTCTTTTGATCATCCCAAATTTTCTCTTCGATTCCTGATCAAATAATACCAAAAGAAAAATCAAAAATTAGTAAAAAAAAGAGATAAGGAAAGTAACAATAATAAAAAATATTTTTATTTTATTTTAGACATATATATATATATTGAAAGTTTTTTTTTATGAAAAGAAAAACAACTATGCTAGCAATCCCCGGCAACGGCGCCAAAAATTGATAGTCAACTTTAAAGACCACGCAATAGCACGTATCTAGTAGGATAGTGATTACGGGTATCGATCCACAGGGATTGGAGTATAGTTGTTTTTCTTAAAAAAATAAAAATATTTAAAAGGAAGAGTTTGTAAAAAAAATTAAACTAAGGAATTTAATAATAAAAAAATACAATTAAAATGTTATCAATTTGAGGGAACCTAGGGCAAGGAATTCACCACTAACATCGGAACAAGGGTTATTTATAATTTATTTCGTTCTTGGATTAACATGCAAATTGGCTACAAGCCATTAAGCATTCGAATAGAAATTCACAAAAGTAATTTAGGCATAATCCATCTTCAGTTGGCATGAAAAGTCTACCCTAATCTAAGGTGGCAGCACATCGCATCTTTCCTAAGCATGGACTATCTTATATTTACTTAGTAATCATGAAGAACAGTTATATAAACTTCACATTTAAAATCACAGAAATTAAACATGAAATAAAAGAAGATATTCATTAAAAACAATAAGTTCATACAACTCCAAGAATATAAAATAAAATATAAAACCCGTGTTCCTTTATTAGGGCTGCATCCAGCCCTAGTGAAAAGCTTAGGCTTCCATGTAGTGGTGGACGGCAGCAGCAACACAGCAGCGGGCTCCCATCTTCATATGAAAATCTTCCGCTTTCGTCCCACTCCCTCTATTCCCAAAATATCACAAAGTATTCTCTCCCTCTCCTTTTTTTTTATTCTTTTGTGGGAACTCCCTTGTGAAGAGCTCGGTGGGAGAAGAAGGAAGAAAGGGAGCAGCCCCCTCCCCTGATGGGGAAGAGGGAATAAAGGGAGCAGCCCCCTCCCCTGGTGGGAAAGAGGAGGAATCGAACCCCCCAGAAGTCCCTCCCCTATTTCATGCATGGGCCTTTTATAGGCTGCAAGCTCCATCTCTCCTCTCCCCTATTTTCCATAGAGATAAGGATGGATCGAAACTGGATGGAGCTGAGGATTTGTTGCTTGATCTTCGGAGGCGTTGTAGATGCTGGCTCTGGTCCCGATGGCTTGAACAACCCGTGAAGATAAGCTCAAATTTTGTTTTGCTGTAACAGGGGATCCGGCGAAGATTTGATGCGGGATGAGTCTTGTTCTGTGGAGTGGAGGCAATCGGTTGGGAACGAGTTGGGAGATGTTCGTGAAAGGAGGGAATGGCTGGATCAAAGGAAGATGAAAATAATCCGGACGCTGAGCAGAGGAACATCCATCGCGGGTGGAAGCTGATTGCGAACGAGATGGGAAGTGTTCTTAGAATCTGGATGGATCAAAACCAATCCGAACTGATTTGAGACGTTGAAGATCTGCTGGGATTTTGGATTAACTTGCTCCACCTGTGGATTATGGAGAGGAGATGAACCTTGAATCACGGAAGCGGGGAAGACGCGTACGGTTGCGGGAAGGAAGCAGGGGAGGCTTGGGAACGGTGGGGCGCTAACCTGCAACTGGCCGTGAGCTCACTGGGAAGGTGTTTGGATGGATTCGGAAGAGAGATACGGCTGTGATATGAGTGGTTCTCATCAGAAAGTTGGGGAAGATGGAATGAACGAGATGCAAGGGATTCGAACTTATCCAGGCTAGCGGGAGCTGAACGGAAGGAGAGGATGGCACAGATGCATTGGACGGGATGAAATCTTGAAACAAGGGATTCTGTGAAGGCTTGATCTCCTCCGCAGATGATGGGAAATGGTTGGGAAGAAGTGATGAACCGTGAGCTGGATGCGGTGGGAGAAATCACTGCTTCTTCAACGCATGGGAGAAGATCTTGGACGTTTGGATAAAGTCTGGGATGATATGGATGACGTGGGAGCGTGGGTCGATGGGAAGATGAACACAGTTGAAGCTGGGAGTCCGGAATGCATAGGAGATGAACATGGAGAAGATACGTGGGGTGCTGGAACGCGTTCACGGATTGGGGAGATGAGGGATTGATTTGGTTTGAGGTTTTTATTCAGCTGGGAACAGGCCAACAGCTCTGTTCTTTGGATGTGGACGGATTCGTGGGATAAGGATGATTACAGGGGAGATACCGTGTGAGATTTGTTGGACTTGAAGCTGTGGATGTTGGGAACCTGCCCATGCCGCAGAAAATTAAAAAAAAAATTTTAGATGGCAGCGGAAAAGGCATGCGCGGGATCAACCGTTCATCGCATGAACGTTGTTTAAAAACCGTTCATAGATAGATAAGGATTAAAAACTTTTAAATAACATTAGAAGATCAGATCTTCACCTTGTGTGGGTAAATGATCACCGCAAACTGATGATCATGGTTTTGGATGAAGGTTCGCTTGAAGCCGTTCAAGTGCCCGGCCTCTACGGGTATCCACACGAAGTAGAAAACCGATCCAAGCTTTCTATCTCCCCGGGGTGCTAGCTTCCTTGCAGAGATAACTTTGATGGTTGATCTCCTCTCTTTCTTTCAACTCTTGAATGTGCTTGAGAGAAGGAAGAAGAAGGATGAAGAATAGTAAAGGAACAAAAAACCTGCAGCCTTCTTTCTTTTCCTTGCGTTGGAAGGAGGAAGGGAGGATGAAGAGGCCACCTTTCTTTTTCTTCCTTTGCTTGCGGCTGAACCAAGAAAAGGGGAGGAGAGGGGGCCACGAATTGGAGAGGGAGAGGGCTTCAATGATGCCCTAGGTCAGCCCCCACGCCTCCTCTTAAATAGCATGTGGAGCTCCTACTTTGTAGGAGCTCCTACTTTGTAGGAGCTCCTTGATAAACTTCCAAGAGGGGCGCCGGCCCCTCTTCTTTGCCGCACCAAGCAAGGAAAAGGAGGAGGGGCGTGTGCCCCTCCTTCATGGTTAACCTAATCCTCCTTTAAGGAGGATTAGGAAGGTCACTCATGGTTAGGTCCTAATCTAATTAGGCTTGGACCAAGGGTGAACCAATTTGGGTTTAATCTAGGTAAGTCCTAATCCAATTAGAACTTAATGAACCATGACTCAATTGAACCCTTCAATCCTAATCCAGTTAGGAGTCTTGTTGATTCATTAGATTAATAATTAATTAAGACTTAAGAAATTCTAATCCAATTAGGACTTATTTAATTTTGGTCCTAATCCAATTAAGACTCTAATTTGAATCCGAAGTCCTAATCCGATTAGGACTCTAGGAATTCTACTCCAAGTAGGAATCCAAATTTAATTCAAAACTCCTAATCCAATTAGGATTGTAGGAATCCTACTCCAAGTAGGAATTCTAGTCCTACTCCAAATAGGATTTTCAGTCCAAGTAGGAATCCCAGTCCAAGTAGGAATCCTAGTCCTAATCCAATTAGGACTCTAGGAATCCTACTCCAAGTAGGACTCTTATTTTAAGTCCAATTAATTAATTCTCTTTGTTCCTTCTTCAACTTATTATCAATTGAATTGATTACTTGTGATTCCTAATCACGATTCAACCATCGGATCAGTCAATGCCTCTAGTGTGTGTGACCCCATAGGTTCTATTCTGACTGGTAGTGAGATATATTGCGATCTCTATCATACTATCATTAAAGACTCCTTTCAATGGGTTGGAACGATTCCAACTCTACTCATCAGGGTTTATCGATCATCGAGATAATCTCTGTGAGTCTCACCATCCACCAGTGACACCTAGCAGCATGTAGTGGCTACCCAGCAGAATAAAATGATGAACCTCTAGGTGCAGTTATCATGTGATACAGTCCTACTATCGTGGATCCCTACAGGATGGAGGTCATGGATAACTCGTCAAACCTCATCGCCTGTCATATGTCAAGATTTATTCGACTTAAGTTCAAGAGCGGAGAACTCTTTCTCCACTATGCAATCTGCCCCGGCCAAGGTCTTACGAACTCAGTCTTATAAATCACATAGGATCTCTCCTTATCTATCAAAGTCGATAGATTCCTTATAGGTGCATACCCTACTCCTACAGTGAACCTACTGCAGCCAATCTATACTGCATGGACCCATATGGCTAGAGACCATGTATATATGCAGTCAAACTACAATAACCTCACTGTGAGTAGCCGAAGCATCGCAGGTCAAAAGACCAGTCACACTACTGCAACATCAAGCAAGTCACTGACGAGTGGATAGACATCCAAGTGACTTCTTATCTTGGTCACGCTCAGTACCCTTGTTCTCTAACAAGCACCTGCACTATTACTTCAGTGTCTCCACACCGTGGACTCGAGTCTCGTCCATCCATAGAAAAAGTAATGTGTGCACTGATCTCATCGGATCGATCACCGTCCTCGTGATGATCCATCGATCAGGAGCGTTTAGAAATTAATCACTAATGATACATGGCTCAAATTCTCAACTCTTGAGAATATGCATCATCATCTTATTAATTCCTTGGACGATTCATAGACACAATAACAATATGAATGAAAAAGATGCCTTTCATTTATTCAATAATAAATAGTCAAGTACAAAATTATGTCCCTAGAATTAACAATGTGTCAGCCAGATTAGCTTCTAGGGCATACATCTAACAGTGGATAGGCTCGGGAGGAATCCGTCGCGGGTGATGAAAGATTGGATATGGCTGGGAATTGATCTCATCGGAAGAGGAGTTCTGTTTTGAGGTAGGGAGGAAACTAGGATGCTCATCTGGCTGAGATTTGAAGAAGATAAGGCTTTGGGATCCGTGCAACTAGATGGTATGCTTTGAGATCTGAGAAACAAATAATTGAAAAGTGTGGAAAGAGAATTAGGTGCAGATGGGAATTAATGGGAAGCACTGGGTTTTGGAGAAAAGTTCTTGGAGTCGACTCCGGAGGATGTGAAATGATGCAGTGTAGGTTTAGACTTTATCTTATTGAGCTTGACTCGACCTGCATACATTAGGCTCAATTAATAAATAATTAAATCAAACTCGAATTAATTTATTAAAATGCAATGATAACGGTAACACATTTATGGTTAACTTTACAAATATATATATTAAAATAATGATAAGTGCTATGAGAAGGATATTAATATATGCATTATTCCGCACTTATCAATACCATTACTAGATGGTCACTTCAATTAGTACAGAAAGTCGTTCTTGTGCTACCGGCTTAGGTTCGAACCTATGGGGTCACACGTATAGAAGTTTCTAGGTTGATCAAATGACTGATCGACGATTAAGTATCGTCCAAGGGTACATCGTTCAATTTGATTGATAAATTACCCGAAGCAAAAGTTGCAGTACAATAATTATTAAATTATTGAAGGATTAATTAGCAATTAGATTGCTAATGAACTCAATTGATTGAATGATTGAGCTTAGGTTAAATAAAATTGAATAAGATTCAATTTGGGCTACATCAGGGTTTGACCTAATTGGATTTGATTCGATCCGAGTTGATTAGGCTTGACCCAATTAATCGGACTTGACTCAATTGGATTGGACTTGACCCGAGCCTATTAAAAGTCCTTATTTAATAAAGATTCTAAGTTAAAAAATTCAGAAATTGATAAGAAGAAAAATTTCTAAATTTTAGGACCCTAGCTTTCTTTCTTGGAGAAAAAAGACACCTCATCCTTATTCTTAAAATTATTGGCACCTACCCTCTTTATTTTTGGCCAATTTTTGGGGTGAGAAAAGAGGAGGCATGGGGCTATTTTCCAAAAAAATATGGCACCTCAAATCTTCTGATGCAATCGGGGTGGGCTGCAGATTTTTTTCTTCTTGAGGATGGCTGAATCTTTCTTCTCTTTTTTTTTTTTTTAAAAAGCAATGGCAATGGAGGCTAGGGTTCTTTGTGGTGGAAGGAAGGAGGAAGAAGATGGGTTGCTGGTTGGTGAGATTGGGTTCAAGGAGGGTCAGCCAATGGACCAAAATTAGGCACCAATTTTTGTGGGGGCTGAAATTGGCTAGACCAATTTTTTTGGCTGAATTGGGTTGTGTGGAGTCCTAATGGCAATAGGACTTAGAGGAGGACGTGGGAAAGGAGTCTTGGGCGTGAGGGAGGTGCTGAAATGCTGATGTGGCACTCAAGGAGGGTGCACACAAGAGGTGGAGGCGTGAGAACAAAAGAAGGGATAAGGATAAACTTGAGTTTGTTAGGGAAATCTCATCCAAAACCAACCCAATTTTAAATGGCGTGAAGGGGAGGCGTCCCACCTTCCCTCAGCCCCTTTGGCATCGCACCAGCAAGAGGAGTAGCCTCTCTTCATGCAAACAAACCATAATTTCGAAATCCAAAAGAAAAACTAACTTCATTCATCATACCCTTCTTTATATAGGAAGAAAGGTTGGCACAGAATTTTAAATTGGACTCCTAATTACATGAGGACTCAATTCAAAATTTAAATTTTCTAATTGACCAATCAAAGGCCTTGACACCTAAGCCTAGACACCTAGGAATCCATTCCTTATGGCGTGTGGATTGAAACCCATCAAAAGAAATTCAGCCGCATGCCACGAGTTGGAATCTAGGTGGAACTCCTTCTCGGGTACCAACATCAGCATGAAGTTCGGGAGACTCCTCAAATTTCATCTGATCTCCAAATTTCATGTTCTTATAGTCATTGGAAAGCTACGGATGTCTACTTTCCAACAAAATTTGAATCAACTTAATCAGACTTCTGTAGCTTCCAAAATCTTCAAAATACTACATGGTGTTCAATCTATCACGGATTTCAACTGGATTTGAACTCTGAATTTCTTCCACATGTGAGAGATCTTCATGGTTGAACTTCTCCATGTGATGAGTGATGATCTTCACGGCATTAGGAATCCTTCTTAATGGCACTCAATTATAAGGACTCAATCTTAAACACATGGACTCAATCCTCTCACATAAGGACTCAAATTCACTCATACGACTAAACTAAATTCTCCACACATGACCCAATATGACTTGACTCAATCCTTGCATAACATGGACTCTTTTGATGCCACCTGGCATTCAATTACAAACATAAATCAGCAAATTGCAAACCCAAAATAAGAACCCAAATAAACCCAAAATAAAAGGACTCAATGTGACCAAAATAAAATAGACTCAATCCAATTAAATGCTAGAAATTACGAACCCAATGTGTTTTCGGGCACTCCCAAGCAAGAATCCAAACTCGACGTACATCCATTATGATTTGGGCTCGTGCTCCTGCATCAATTCCCCCCTTCTGGAAAAAAGACTCGACTCCGTCGAGTTTCACAATTGATAGAGCTTGTAGAAGTTTGGGTTCAGCTGTTGGACTTCCTCCATCTTTAATCATGAGCGATCTGAATTTAGTCGGTCCTCCAATGAAAAACTTCTGATATCCTCCTCGATGGGTGGACACTATCTGAACAACTAGGATGTCCTCAATGATGTCCGTCGGGGCTGATCGTCGAAGAAGTGAAGATGGTACAGATGGGATGTCTTCATCTTCAACATAGTGAGCATCATAGGGCTGCAACTCTTCAACATAGAAGATGGGGCTAACCTGCAAATCATCTGGTAACTCGAGCACAAAGGCCTTGGGTCCCATCCACTTCAGCACCTTGAAGAATTCAACTTGGCAAGGTTGAAGCTTCTGAAAATTTCTGCATTCAACACTCAACCACATCAACACAAAGTTTGCTTCCTTGCGCAGGGTTGGCAAATAGAACTTATCCTCCACCATGGTGACTGTTTTGACGTAGCCAAAGTGACCACCAAGGTCTCCGCCATGGACCTCTCGAACAATATGATCACCAAGTGAGGTCTCCGGGACACATAAAAGAAAGCAATCATGGGTCAAAAATTCTGAATGCTGCCACTGATCCACTGCTGAAACTTCTGCATATATGGGCTGAAAATATACTTCAAAGGGGTACAAAATTTTTAGATTAGCAAACCCCATTACCTCAACATTCAAAAGAGTTAGAACATGTGAATTTTGACTAAGGGCATCAGCAATAAAATCTTCTGCATGTGGCCCATGCTTCAGGATTTGGCGACGAGGCTTCTCGTGTTCTTTTGGGTTCAACCAGCATGCAGGAAAGTTCGGCAAGCTTGATTTGGGCACCAAATCTATGGTGTGCTGGTTGTCTCTCTTCAGTGGAAGATCCTTGGGGAGACTCTCAAGGGTTACATTAGAGGAATCATCCAATATGGACTTGAAATCAGGAGGAACAACTTCTGAAATTTCAGCCCCAACTTTCCTAGCCATTAGTGCATACATGACCCCAATCTCTCGGCTACAAGCTTCAAACTTTCTCATGGTTAAAACCCGTTGGATTATCAGATTTTCAGAGGTAAAATCAGTGATCCTAAGGGGCTTTAACACAACTCTTTTGTTGGCACAATATAGAGAATAACAATTGGATCGACCATCATACTCGACACTACGATCATACAACCAAGGTCTTCCTAGAAGAAGATGGCACGCTTTCATGGGCAGAACATCGCACCATACTTCATCTCGGAGGTCCTTACCAAGTGAAAAACTGATCAAGCATCTTTGTTTAATAGGGATGGAGGAGTCTTCGATCCAACTTACCCGATACGGCTTTGGATGCGGTACCGGTTTCAAATTCAGCTTTTTCAGCACTTTTTCGGAAATGATATTCATGCAGCTTCCATTGTCAATGATGAGGTTTAGAGACTTGTTGGCATGCTCGACGCGAGTGTGGAAGATATTGGTGCGCCTCCAATCTTCCTCCACGTTCTCCTCCTGCTTGCAACCCGTAAGAATCCGCCGCACGACGCACACAGGTAGATCTGAAGCTTCTAGCTCCACCGCAGGGGCTTCTTCATCATGTTCTTCGTTTCCTTCATTTTCTTCATCAACAGTGGGCTGAGGAGAAGGAGGAACTTCAGAAGGCTCTATGATCTCGTCCTCCTCACATACCAACGTGGAACGTTGGTCTCTGGTGGGGCAAACAACGGCAGAATGGCCTCGACCGCCGCACTTGTAGCAATCCGTAGAGTTACTTCCTTGCAGCATGGATTGGGGCATACATCCTTTACCCCTTTCATTGGCCCGTAAAGCACCTCTTTCTTGATAAGCACTTCGATTAAAAGAGGTTTTAGATCTGAAAATAGGGGCATTACCTTGAGGAAAAGGAACTCCTTGGCTACTGCGTTCTAGAGGCCGTCGCACGATCGGTGTTTGTGCGGGGCATCGTTGTCGCTGGTGTGACTCCATACGAAGCGCGAGTTGGTACGCCTCCTCCTTTTGCCGTATAAGATCCATTCGATGGAGGACTTCAGCCAGCTTCTTATCTTGTTGGCGACGATGTCGTAGTCGTGCCTCCGTACGATCCATCTCTTCTACTTCTCGTTGTTGATCATCATTATAGGGATGGCAACGATCATCGTAGTAGGAACGACATCGATCGACATTGTAGGGATAACGTCGATCTTCATAGTAGGGATAGCGACATCTTGTACTCATGATGGTGCAATAGAATCAGCAACAAAATCAGAGATAATAAAAACCCTTTGGCCGTCACCCAAGGGATGAACCGACCATCCTTAAGGCTTCTTTCTCAAACTCTAACCCCCAGTGGTCGTCACCCAAGCAATGATCTGACCCACTTCAGATATATATTTTTTTCTTTTTACACCACTCATTCAACCTCCAACTCTTCCACGGTATGGGGTTTACAAAGATGAAGAACAAAAATTAAAATACCCCAAACCAAACTCAAACAAGAATTATTACTGCAGAAATTTCTGTATGATTCCAAACAAGTATAAGATGCTGAATTTTAATTCCCTTTAACTTCTATGAATCAATCAGATCTACCCAACACACCAAAAAATCAGATCTGAAAGTTCAAGATATGGATGTTACCTCCTAAGGGAAGATCTTCTTCTAGTACTCCTGTGGATCGATTCGCTCTGATACCAATTGATGCAATCGGGGTGGGCTGCAGATTTTTTTCTTCTTGAGGATGGCTGAATCTTTCTTCTCTTTTTTTTTTTTTTAAAAGCAATGGCAATGGAGGCTAGGGTTCTTTGTGGTGGAAGGAAGGAGGAAGAAGATGGGTTGCTGGTTGGTGAGATTGGGTTCAAGGAGGGTCAGCCAATGGACCAAAATTAGGCACCAATTTTTGTGGGGGCTGAAATTGGCTAGACCAATTTTTTTGGCTGAATTGGGTTGTGTGGAGTCCTAATGGCAATAGGACTTAGAGGAGGACGTGGGAAAGGAGTCTTGGGCGTGAGGGAGGTGCTGAAATGCTGATGTGGCACTCAAGGAGGGTGCACACAAGAGGTGGAGGCGTGAGAACAAAAGAAGGGATAAGGATAAACTTGAGTTTGTTAGGGAAATCTCATCCAAAACCAACCCAATTTTAAATGGCGTGAAGGGGAGGCGTCCCACCTTCCCTCAGCCCCTTTGGCATCGCACCAGCAAGAGGAGTAGCCTCTCTTCATGCAAACAAACCATAATTTCGAAATCCAAAAGAAAAACTAACTTCATTCATCATACCCTTCTTTATATAGGAAGAAAGGTTGGCACAGAATTTTAAATTGGACTCCTAATTACATGAGGACTCAATTCAAAATTTAAATTTTCTAATTGACCAATCAAAGGCCTTGACACCTAAGCCTAGACACCTAGGAATCCATTCCTTATGGCGTGTGGATTGAAACCCATCAAAAGAAATTCAGCCGCATGCCACGAGTTGGAATCTAGGTGGAACTCCTTCTCGGGTACCAACATCAGCATGAAGTTCGGGAGACTCCTCAAATTTCATCTGATCTCCAAATTTCATGTTCTTATAGTCATTGGAAAGCTACGGATGTTTACTTTCCAACAAAATTTGAATCAACTTAATCAGACTTCTGTAGCTTCCAAAATCTTCAAAATACTACATGGTGTTCAATCTGTCACGGATTTCAACTGGATTTGAACTCTGAATTTCTTCCACATGTGAGAGATCTTCATGGTTGAACTTCTCCATGTGATGAGTGATGATCTTCACGGCATTAGGAATCCTTCTTAATGGCACTCAATTATAAGGACTCAATCTTAAACACATGGACTCAATCCTCTCACATAAGGACTCAAATTCACTCATACGACTAAACTAAATTCTCCACACATGACCCAATATGACTTGACTCAATCCTTGCATAACATGGACTCTTTTGATGCCACCTGGCATTCAATTACAAACATAAATCAGCAAATTGCAAACCCAAAATAAGAACCCAAATAAACCCAAAATAAAAGGACTCAATGTGACCAAAATAAAATAGACTCAATCCAATTAAATGCTAGAAATTACGAACCCAATGTGTTTTCGGGCACTCCCAAGCAAGAATCCAAACTCGACGTACATCCATTATGATTTGGGCTCGTGCTCCTGCATCATCTTCCTAAAGAGCTTGGAATCAAATCCCTAATTTGTAGGAACTGCATGGTGCATCAAGCAGGGTGGCGTGCGGATGACGTTTGGGGTGCATGAACCCCCTGATTTTTAGGGATTCATGGTGCAAAATTAAAAGACAATTTGTTCATCTCTTAGTTGTCGGTTCATCAGAATTTTTGGAAATTTTATCAACTAAATTCATTAGCTAAAATAGTTGTGAGGTGTGGGGGGTCTTTTGGCTATAAAAAGGCCTCCATGCCTAAGGTTTGAGAAATATGGCCTTTAGAAAGGGTTCTAAATTCTAAAAGAATTCTAAGAGCTAGACGCCCTCTCTCCTCCTTCTTCTCCTTCATCCTCTCGAAGAAGAATCAAAAGTTGAGTGCTTCAAGGAAGAACAGCCACTGCAGCACCTCTACACAAGCTAACACTCCTGCAGTTGTGGATCTTCCTAGATCTTCGCGTGGACTATCCGTAGAGGCGGGATGCATGTGAGGCTACACAAGGTAATCAAAGCATCATCAAGGTCCTCAAAGCAAAAAGGTATGAGATCTGATCTCATTAGAATTTAAGATTAGAAATCAACTAGGTTGCTAAAATTCTGCATGACTACACGTTAGACATAGAATCATGCATACTTGTTTAGGATAAATGTTTAAAGTTCTGGATCTATTTCTATTATAGAGATATGATCTCTAGCATACATAGGAATTAAATAGTTTAATTCATGCTTCTGCTATAAAATTTTTAAAAATATATGCATGCGACCCCTAGGATTCCCAACAACAACTAGCCTCGAACCTCTCTTTCTCTCCCTATACCTCTCTTTTTTCCTCACCCCCCGCTCTTTTCTCATCTTTCTTCTCCGAGCCCTAGCAACCATCAATCTTCCCCCTCCCCTCTCTCACTCTTCCTCTCTCTCTCCTAACATATTCCCACCTCGATCTCCCCCTCTTACTGAACCCCCTTCGTCTCCTCTTGCCGAAACCCCCCGCCCTTTTCTCATCTTTTCTCCTGGCTAGCCTCCGATCTCTCTATCTCTCTCACTGCTGGTTTCATCACCTTCTTCACCCAAAAAACCCTAGCCCTCTTTACAAAATCTAACATCCAACCACAATTCCAACCTCCGAAAAAAAAAACTGAAAAACCATAGATGCGGAAAGGTTGACTTCCATGGAGCTCTTCCATCTCTAACATAGTAGAGCCCCTCATCCACCTTGCACGACACCATCTCCAATCCTTCTTCCCCCCATCTATTGCTTTGACCGCCTTCTCTACTCTCTTCTTCAATGTGGGGTTGCCCCCTTCTAGATTCGTGACCTCTCTTCATGGTAAGTTTTCTTATTCTTTTTGCTCTCAACTCTCCACCGCTCCAAGACTTAGCCTCGTACCTCACCCCATCTTCCACCCTAAAAAAACAAAAACCCTAGATCCAAAAAGGTCTGTTCTATGGATTTCTTCCATCTCTGGTGGACTAGAGCGCCTCCACCATCTTGCATGACACCAGCTTTGACCTCTTCATTCCCCTCTTTGTTGATTCCACCACCTTCGTTACTCTTTTCTTCATCGTGGAATCGCCCTCTTTTGGATCCGTGACCTCCCTTCTAGGTAAGTTTTCCTATATTTTTCCCTCTCAACTCTCCTCCGCTTTGAAACCTGGCATCATTGACCTTTTCCTCCAATTCTCTTCCCGGCCCCCCTTCTTCAGCTCAAAACACTTTCCTTCCACCACCTTCCTAGCCTCCTCCTTTCTGTGGACTACTGTACGATAAGAAGAAAAGTGGTTACCCACACCAAACACTCCCCCCTCAACTCGTGCATAAGTCGACCGTACATGCGGTTGCCTGCACAAGTTGTCATCTATGGGTTTGTTTTCAAATAAAAAGGTAGAACCTCCCCTTCACCAGATGGGCATCCATCTCTTCCTCGTTCCCCCTTTTCAACAATGGCCCTCTATGACGCTTCTATCTTCCCTCATTCCCCCTTTTCAAACACCAACCCTCCCTGATGCTACCCTCCACCTGACAATGGCCCTTCCTTTATCACCGATGTAGCATGGGAAGAGGATGGCCATCATTTGATTGTGGCAACCCCTTGATGCTCTGACAAAAATAAAAGGAGAAGCAGAGCAAAAAAAAATTATATTTTAGATCGGCAACATCCTCCCTTTCTCAAATGATGACATGGGAAAAGGATGGTTGCGATACACCTACAACAATCTCCCAACAAAATGATGAGAAAGGGCAATAGAAGGGGAAAAAACTTAGAAGAAAGGAAGAGAAAACTCACCAAATAGCTTCAACGAAATATGTGGAAACACTGCTTTCTCGGGGAGCAAAATATAATGGATCACCTTAATCTAGCTGACCTGATCGGCATGGTGAGCTTCATACCTTACCGAAGTTGGGATGGAGAGGTGACCATAGACATTTGCCTATCGCTGAGATGGTATGGTCCCACATGCTGCCTCCCCAATACCCACTCCATGTGGATCCTTTTTTTGTTATTTTTTCTTGTTTTTCTATTTTAGTCTCCTACATCTCTAAATGAAGCTGGAACCGACACATTCCTTCTCTCTATTCAACAATTTTAAGCAACATGGTATAGTTCATTAATAAGGTAAGGCTAGTAAGCCAAACTCTTTTCTACATGCCACCATTTTTTTTGTAAGAGAGGACACATTCAACCAGAGCCAACCCAATCCTTAGGTGACTTAGGCGATCGCCTAAAGTCCCAGCCCAAAGAAGGCCCACTACAGAAAAAGCCTTAAAGACAAAATGAAAAGAAAAAAGGCCCTCCTATGAGTTCGCCTTAAACTGGTTCACTGCAGGGAAGGCCTCAAAGACAAAATGGCCTTAGGCCCCCAAATACATTGGGCCGCTCCTACATTCAACAATTGACATGTGTTTCATTGCAGGGTAAGGTGGAACGATGTCATGACAGCATCAGACTCTTTCCAACCCTCGGATCAAATATACCAGATACCAACACGTGGAACCCTTTGATTTCGACACCTGGGTGAACCTCTTTCCAACACTTATGTTGCCCAACTATGCAGCCCAAAAGGGGGGTAAACTTGGATTTTCAAAAATTTAAACTAAAATGTAGCAGAATGAAAATATAATGTGTCTGTGACATGCCATTAGAAATATAAGTTATAAGTAAGTAATATGTAAGAGAATAAAGCACACAAATCATGCACTACAAATACAATAGATTTATAGTGGTTCAATCCCAACATTGCACCTATGTCCACTCTCCAAGACACTCTTCTTAGAAATTTCGACTATAATCTCTTCAAAATTACAAAACGATTATTTTGACTAGGCTCACAATTAACCTAGTTGTTTTTTACTAGAAATCAATCAAAACCACCGCCAAGTCTTTTCTAAGCTCAATACAATCTAATTCACAGTTTGGATGGACCTTTCTCCCAAGTTTAAAACTTATTACAATAGAGTATAAGAGAGATATGTAACAAAATAAATTACATCTCATTAAAGATAATTAGACAAAGAATTGATGAAGCTCTCGAAGCAGTTGGTTGGTCTTGAATAAACTTGACTGCTATTCACCAACCCTCTTTGATAGTGGAAGATATGATTGTTAGGCTCCCACTAAATGCACTTGAAGTTTTTTCTTTTCTTTCTTTCTCCTTTTTTGTGCTACCTTGTTCTTCTTCTTTTTTTTCTTTTCTTTTCTTGTTGTCTTCCTTAAGTGTTCCCATGTGTTTATATCTTCAAAAAGAGGTTGAAAAATGTTTCTTGCCATTAGACTGGCTGAAAGAGTCATGTGAGGCTAAAACCACCATTCTAATTTACTACAAACTAGTTGTTACTATTATCAAATGCAGATGGATCAACTCGACAAAACGGCCTTAGGCCCCCAAAAGCTCAGCACCACCCGGATTGACAAGCTGGAGAAGGCAGGGCATGCCGTGCTCGACCTCAGCTTCAACTTGGCGATCACGGTGTGGAACCGAAATGGTGCGGTACGACTGGAGCACGAGGGGATGAAAGTGGGATTGTACGCCGTTGACAATGTGAGGGTAGGGAAGCGGTCGCTCGATCTTCACGTTGAAATCACTAAGGAGGTTGTCACCTTCCTGACCCACAGCACACTGCCGCCAGCAACCGTTCCCCACCACCCTCTATAGTTGGCCATTCCGAAACCCCCAACCTTCATCCTCGCCACCGGCTGCCTCTCCTGCATTGCACCCACCACCGAATTCTTATTCTAGCCGTTGACCCCTGGATCTCCAAACCGCCTCTTGATCTTCAGCGCCCATTCCACTCCGCCTTTGATAGCCATCGCTAGCCAGAACATGCACTTTGGTCGAGAAGCCCATTTATGAGGGTTTCCAGCAACAGCTCTGGGACGGACTTCTTGGATTCGTATGCCTCACCATCCCATCATTTTCTCATCGTGTACTCCCTTATTCTTCTTCATTTGATTCGTTGTTTTCTGCTTCTCAATCCAATGGCCAGCGGCTAGAGGGTTTCAACTAGACACTTACTGTCTTCGCCACCCCATCCACCTCGAGAAGCAGGAATAGGCTGGATATCGACCATCTGAATCTGTTCGTCATCTTCGGTGGATGGGGGTGTACGGTCAAGGATTTTCTTGTAGATTTCCATGCATCGATTTTTTTCTTGATTCCTAGCCTCTTTCTTTTTTATGATAATCCCCTTGTTTCATTGAAGCAGACAGGCTTGCTTGGTTGGCTGAGGTGGCAGGTAGTCATTTGCTCGGTGATGCCGGTATCTAGACAACAACTTCTCCTCTATACCTGTTGGCTTGCCTTTTGGGTTACTTGAAATGACTGGGAAATCTGAGAGAAGATTACCGGAAATTACAAACACTGGCTTCTAGACTGAGTTCCCAAGCCCCATTTACCCATCCGAACAAACATTATATGGGCGAGGCACTAGAAAAAAATAAATGAAAGAACAGACTTTTATTTTATCATATTTTGTCGGGTAATTAATTCTCCATTCTTCAAAAGATCGTGCTATAACAAAAAGTCCTCATTGACCGGTCTTAAAATTTTTGGTCCAAAATCTCTACTAAGTTTAATTTCCGGTCCCTGAGCCCTTTTATTTTTTAAAAAAATTCAAAAATGCCCCTGCCCCTTCTGATCTCCCATTTCCAGAAGAAAAAGAAAATGGCCAGGCCGCCGCCGACCCCCGCCCGCCCCCGCTTGAGCTCCCTCCCACGGCTGCCACCGGCCCTAGCTCGCACCCTCCCGAGCCCCTTCCTGCAGCCCCACCCCCTCCCGCGGCCGCGTCGCCAGGAATGCCCCTGCCCCCTCACGAGCCCCCTTGAGGATGATAGTGTTATTTTGATAATTAACAAGCAATTATCTAGAGCTTGCTATAAGTTAAATTGATACTTCATTTATAAGTTCATTACTCTCAGTATATTTGTTTAATTGAAAATATATATATGGTCTTGTTCATTTGGATAGATCTAATCTTGAGAATGCAGCAAAGTGTGAATTGAGTCGACCCATAGGTTGATTGGGTCGACCCCGGGACTTAAAGGAATCATCTGGCACACTCCTGCAAAAACAGCACAAATGAACAGTGAGTTGGGTCGACCCAAGGTAGGCATGAGTCGACCCAAACTCCAAAGAACCTCAAAATGCAAAGGAAAAATGCTCTCTGGATTTACTGAGAGGGTCGACCCACACAGTGGTTGAGTCGACCCAAGCTTGAGTCGACCCAAACCCTGAGAGGGTCGATCCAAAGACAAGACAGAAAGACAGACAGAAAATGGTTCTCTGAAATTACTGAGAGGGTCGACCCAAGAAGAAGTTGAGTCGACCCAAGTGAACTTTGAGTCGACCCAAACCCTGAGAGGGTCGACCCAAATGGAAGACAGAAAGACAGACAGAAAATGGCTCTCTGGAATTACTGAGAGGGTCGACCCAAGAAGAAGTTGAGTCGACCCAAGTGAACTTTGAGTCGACCCAAAGAATGGTTGGGTCGACCCAAGTGAAGGAAGTTTGAAATTCATGTTTCTGTGTTCTCTGAGAGGGTCGACCCAAGGAATGTTTGAGTCGACCCAAGGCCAAGTTGGGTCGACCCAAGGACAGGTTGAGCCGACCCAAACACGGGCTGAACAGTAACGGCTAGTTCTGCAGATGTACTTTTTGTCCTTCCCAAGGCATGTAACGGCTAGTTTTTCAAATCTGACGAATGGGGCTTGTCCAAGGAAGGTTGAAAACTATTTAAAGGGGCACTATTTATCAGAATAAACAACTTTTGAGTGGAAAATCAAAGAATACACAAGAAAACCAAAGAGCCCTAATCTTCTTCATCAAGAGCTTCATTCAAAAATCAAAGAAAGGGATTGAGCAGATTCAAAGAGGCATCAAGAGCTCCTTTCCCCATTGAAGAGTGAAGCTTCCTTGACAAAGAAGAGCCAAGCGACTTCAAAGCGATAATTTCTTTCTAACTCTTCTTCATTGCTCATATTGTTCTATATGCTCATTTAGGAGTTTAAATCTTTTCTTTTCATTTGTTTGAATACTTTGTAAAGGTTCGTTGGTGAGCCCGCAAAACCAACAAAGGTTTTTGGTAAACCCGGAAAACCAAAGTTGTAAAGGTTCGTTGGTGAGCCCGCAAAACCAACAAAGGTTTTTGGTAAACCCGGAAAACCAAAGTTGTATAGGTTCGTTGGTGATCCCGTAAAACCAACAAGGTTTTTGGATTGTGAGCCCGGAAAACAATCCAACTGTAATCCGCGAGATTATAGTGAATTTCCAAGGGTACGCTTGGGGAGTGGACGTAGGTGCTAAGGAGAGCACCGAACCACTATATATTGTTGTGTTTGGATTGTGTTTGTGCTTTCATTCTCTCTTGCTTTACTTTCTATTCTTGCATTAGTTTAACTCACTCTAATAACCTAAGTAAGCATCCATCGCAGTTAACTAAGAAAGTTTTAAAAGCACTAAAGTAAAGAAGAAACCAATTCACCCCCCCCCCCTCTTGGCTTGTCACCTTGGGCAACAAGTGGTATCAGAGCAAGGTGCTCTAATAGTACTCATTGATCTAACAATCAAGAGTTAAAGATCATGACAACCCAAGTGGGATGTGCAATGAGTGAGGGACAATCCACAAATAGACCTCCTCTATTTAATGGCACAAACTACACATATTGGAAAGCCAGAATGAGGATATTCATTCAAGCTTCAGATTATGAACTATGGCAAATCATCACTAGAGGACCTCACACACCCACACTTAACATAGAGGGCACTATCATACCCAAACCAGAAATGGATTGGAATGAAAATGATAGAAGATTAGCACAGTTAAATGCAAAAGCTGTAAATATACTTTACTGCTCTTTAGATGTAAATGAATTTAATAGAATATCCACTTGCACCACCGCCAAAGAAATTTGGGATAGACTTGAGGTCACACATGAAGGGACCAATCAAGTTAAGGAGTCTAAGATAAACATATTAGTACACATGTATGAACTGTTTAAAATGGAATCTACTGAGTCCATAACTGATATGTTTACTCGTTTTACTGATATTATAAATGGGCTTAAGAGTTTAGGAAAGTCTTATTCTAACTCTGATTTGGTGCGTAAAATTCTCAGGTCTCTACCAAGGAATTGGGAGGCCAAGGTAACCGCTATTCAAGAAGCAAAGGACCTCAACACACTGCAGTTAGAGGAGCTTCTAGGATCACTCATGACCTATGAGTTGACAATGAGGCAAAATTCAGAAGATGAGGTCAAGAGGAGAAAGCCTATTGCCCTAAAGACTACCACCCCTAGACAACAAACTGAATCGGAAGATTCAAATGATGATGAAGATATTGATGAAGAAGGGATGGCAGTGCTTGGGAAAAAATTCAGAAAATTCATGAGAGGTAAGAATAGATTCCATAAAAAGAAGCCCTTCATTAAAGGTAACTCAAGCAAAGAAAAGGGTAAGGACAAAGAAAAGGAGAAAGAAACTCCCATTTGCTATGAGTGTAACAAACCCGGGCATTATAAGATAGATTGCCCAGATTTGAAGTGGATGGCAAGAAAATTGAAAAAGAAGAATTTTATGGCCGATTGGAGTGAGAGTGAGGAATCAAGTTCGGAGGACGAAGATCATCAAGACACGGCCCAAATATGTCATATGGCCAATGACGATGAGGTAGATTCTGAACTTGACTGCGATTTTACTGTTGATGAATTACATGATGCATTTTTAGAACTCATGGAAGAACATAAAAAAGTAATTAATAAAAACAAAGCTCTAAAAGAAGAAAATCAATCTCTCATTAAAGATAAGATAAAACTGTCTCATAACTACGAAACATTAAGTAGGAAACTTGAAAATGAAACCAAGAACTTAATTGCTGAAAATATTAAGTTAAAAGAAGATGCTGAAAAATATAAAACTTTGGTAGATAAATTTACTCTTAGTTCTACCAAATTAAATTTGATTCTTGATAGCCAAAAAGCTGTATATGATAAGGCCGGTTTAGGATATAAAACAAATAGGAAACAAAAATTATTAAAGAATATTTTTGTAAAAGCTAAAAATGAAAATATTACTTGTTATTATTGCAATAAGTTAGGACATAGAGCATATGAATGTAACTTTAGAAAGTCTAGTCAAAACAAATCAAGTAATAATCAAAAGATAAAATTCAAAAAAGTTTGGGTTCCAAAAGGAACATGGAGTACTAACCCTAAAGGACCCAACTTAGTTTGGGTACCTAAAGTTTCTTCTTGATTTTGATTGCAGGTGTGTCTTGCAGCTGACAAAGTTGAAAAACGTTGGTATCTAGATAGCGGGTGTTCAAGACACATGACTGGTGACGAAGATCAATTTGTCACCTTGGAACCAAAGAATGGTGGAGTAGTAACCTATGGAGACAATGGTAAAGGGTATATCATTGGAAAGGGTAAAATTTTCATTGCTCCATCTGTTTTTATAGAAAATGTCTTATTAGTTAAAGGTTTGAAACATAATCTTCTTAGCATAAGTCAGTTTTGTGATAAAGGATTTAAAGTTACATTTGAAGCATCTGTATGTATAATCACAAATCCTAAAGATAATAGTATTGTACTTGTAGGACAAAGGCAAAGGAATATTTATTTAGTAGATCTTCAAGAATTAGGCAAGAAAAATGGTTTATGCTTAATTACTAATGAAGAAAAGAAAAATGAAACTAGTTGGCTTTGGCATCGAAGACTAGGACATGCTAGTATGGAATTAATATCAAAACTAGTTAAGAAGGAGTTAATAAAAGATGTGCCAAAATTGACTTTTGAAAAAGACAAAATATGTGGACCATGTTCATTGGGAAAATAAACTAAGTCATCCTTCAAATCGAAAAATGTAGTCTCAACAACTAGACCATTTGAACTCATACATATGGATTTATTTGGACCTACTAGAACTACAAGTCTAGGAGGGAAGAAGTATGGACTAGTTATTGTAGATGATTTTTCAAGGTACACATGGGTTTTATTTTTGGCACATAAGAATGAAGCATTTTCAGAATTTTTGAAACTATACAATAAAATCGTAAATGAAAAGAAACTCACATTGGTAGCAATTCGAAGTGATCATGGCACGGAATTTGAAAATCAACACTTCGAGGAATTCTGCACTAAAAATGGAATATCACATCAATTTTCAGCACCTAGAATGCCTCAACAAAATGGGGTTGTTGAAAGGAAAAATAGGACATTGGCAGAAATGGCACGCACAATGTTGTGCGAGTCAAATCTTCCAAAGTACTTTTGGGCTGAAGCTATAAACACTTCTTGCCATATTCTAAATCGAGTCTTAATACGACCTATAACTAAGAAAACTCCTTATGAACTTTGGAACAATAGGAAACCAACTGCAAAATATTTTAAAGTATTTGGATGTAGATGTTTTATCTTAAATAATGGCAAGGAGGACTTAAGTAAATTTGATGCCAAGTCAGATGAAGGTATCTTCTTAGGATACTCCACATCTAGCAAGGCATACAGAGTATTCAACAAAAGAACCTTAGTAGTGGAAGAGTCGGTCAATATTATATTTGATGAGTCTGATAGTGAGTCTGCTAGGAAAGAAAGTATTGTTGATGATGATACAGGAATTATAGACTTTGAAAAGTTGAATATAGATGACGTGCCAAATCAAGATAAGGGAGAAGATTGCCTGCCACCACAACCCCAAGACGTGCCAAAAGAATGGAGGTATGCACATGGACATCCCAAAGACTTAATTATTGGTGATCCATCTCAAGGGGTAAGAACTCGATCTTCTCTTAGGAATTTAAATGATTATCTTGCTTTTGTTTCACAATTAGAACCTAAAACTTATGAAGAAGCTGAAAAAGATACTAACTGGATAAATGCCATGCAAGAGGAATTAAATCAATTTAAAAGAAGTAATGTATGGACATTAACTGAAAGACCAAAGCATAATTCAGTAATTGGAACAAAATGGGTATTTAGAAATAAATTAGATGAAAATGGAGTAGTTATAAGAAATAAGGCTAGACTTGTAGCTAAAGGATACAATCAGGAAGAAGGAATAGATTATGATGAGACGTTTGCTCCTGTAGCTAGATTAGAAGCTATAAGATTACTTCTAGCATTTGCATGCTTTATGGACTTTAAATTATATCAAATGGATGTGAAGAGTGCATTTTTAAATGGTATTATTGAAGAGGAAGTATATGTAGAACAACCTCCAGGATTTGAAAATCATGAATTACCAAATCATGTGTTTAAATTGCATAAGGCATTATATGGATTAAAGCAAGCACCTAGGGCTTGGTATGATAGACTAAGTAAGTTTCTCATTGATAATGACTTTTATAGAGGAAATGTAGATAAAACTCTATTTCTCAAAAGAAAGGACAAAAATCTACTAGTGGTACAAATATATGTAGATGACATAATCTTTGGTGCCACTAACGATACTCTATGCAAAGAATTTGCTGATTTAATGCATGGAGAATTTGAGATGAGTTTGATGGGAGAATTAAGCTTCTTTTTAAGATTACAAATCAAACAAACCAAAGAAGGTATTTTCATTCATCAAACTAAGTATACAAGGGAAATACTGAAGAAGTTTGGTAATGAAAATCATAAGGGAATTGGCACTCCAATGAATCCCACTAATAAGCTAGACAAGGATGAAAAAGGGAAAAGTGTAGATATTAAGCTCTATAAAGGACTAATTGGATCCTTGCTCTATCTTACGGCTAGTAGACCCGACATTGTATTTAGTGTAGGGATATGTGCTAGATATCAATCGGATCCTAAGGAGTCACATTTAAGTGCAGTTAAGAGGATCCTTAGATATTTAAGAGGAACCACCACCATTGGATTATGGTACTCGAGAGACTCATGTCTAGATTTGCTCGCATACTCAGATGCAGATTTTGCCGGATGCAAATTAGATAGAAAGAGCACAAGTGGCACATGCCAATTCTTAGGAAACAATTTAGTATCATGGTTTAGTAAAAAGCAGAATTCAGTAGCACTATCCACAGCCGAAGCTGAATACATAGCTGCTGGTAGCTGTTGTGCTCAAGTATTATGGCTCAAGCAACAACTAGAGGACTATGGTGTTAAACTAGAAAATATTCCTATTAAGTGTGACAATACGAGTGCTATCAATCTCACTAAAAATCCAGTTCAGCACTCTAAGGCCAAACACATAGAAATAAGGTACCATTTCATTAGGGATCATGTGCAAAATGGAAATATATGCATTGAGCATATATGCACGGAAAAACAATTGGCCGATATATTCACAAAACCACTGAGTGAAGATAGATTCTGTATGCTCAGAAGGAAATTAGGTATATGTGATCCTTTTATTGAATGAATATGAAAGGAAGTTAGTAGTCTCATGATACATTCTTCTAACTTCAAAAATCCCATGAAACATGAGTCAAATTTGTTGTCTATAAATTTCTTACTCATGTATCAATGTCCCATAAGGAGCTTATAAGGATTAAAAGCGAGGAAAACTTTTTAGAAGCAAAAAGGGAGAGAAAACCAAGTTCTGCACTTGGGTCGACCCAACCCAGAACAAGGGTCGACCCAACGTTGAGTCGACCCAAGAAAATTCTTGAGTCGACCCAACGTCGGGACCCCACTGTTAAAAGGGGGCCCGGGAGCTCATCTAGGGCACTGTTTGCCCTTTGTCTTCTTCCGAAAATCCTTGTCCCCACTCTCCAATCTCCACTAGACTCCTCCAAACAGTAGATTTCTTTAAGATCTTGGAGAAATGGGTCCCAAACGAGCCGTAGCCAAAAGATCCGGAAGAGTGAGCCGAGTCCAACAAGAGGAAAGGCGCCCTACCGAGCCTTCTCCCGTGTCTCCACCGTGTGAGGCACGTGCGGAGGTCCCTCCTCCTCCTTCCCCCTCAGTGCTCCTTGCAAGATTTGCGGGGAGGCCGGTTACTACCGGAAGAAGGATCCATTCGGAGTTTTTCAACCAAGAAGGATTTCGAATTTGGGAATGGATCCAAAGACAAGGATGGGAGTATCTTTGCTCCCTTGATGTGGTGATATACCCCGGGTTAGTCCAAGAATTCTACGCCTTCCTCAAGACTGGTATGGGAGGGCTTGTTTCAGATGTTAGAGGGGTTCGGATCCGTGTATCCGAGGAGAGCTTGAGTGAGCTTCTACACCTACCTTGCACGGGAGCTATTCCGGAAAGATCAGATAACAAAATGAGAGCTCTTCAGCTGATCATGGAAAATGAGAACTTCGATTTCTCTCAGAAGGTAATAGCTAGTTCTCTTTCCGCCGAGATGAGGTTGTTGCTTAATATGATAAATAGAATTTTATTTCCGAAGACCGGGAGATTCGATCTTATCTCAGAACGAGATCTTGCAGTTATGGAGTGCATGATTAGGGGGATTCCCCTAAATCTTCCGGCCATGATATTGAGGCAAATGAGAAAGGTAATAAGCAGCAACAGGGTATCATTGCCTTATGGCATGATACTTACATTGATCTTCCGTCAGCACGGGTTACCTCTCGAGGAGGAAGCATTCAAGAATCTGCAACCCACAGACACGTACACTGCACGGTCACTCATACGCATGGGTTATGAGAAAGTGAACGGGCAGTGGATACATACTGGTGCAGGCATTCAGGGTGAAGCACCAGAGGGAGAGGCACCAGAGGGTGAGGATGAGGAGCCTATGGATCATCCTACTGCACCCTCAGAGGCTGGACCATCGTCATCTGCTCCTCCGACAGATACGGATGACTTCTGGAGCAGGATGACAGAGCTCATGTCAGCTCAGGCGAGGACTATTACTGACGGGCTCACGAGCCGATTAGACGCCCGGTTGGATGTCATGTCTGCTGATATCAGTGATCTGAGGCAGCAGATTGGAGCACTCCGGAGAGAGAGGGAGACACATGGACCATCTGTGCCACAGGCTGCTGAGTCAGAGATATCGGCACAGAGTCATCCAGCTCGACGTGCTCCACGCCAGACTCAGTCTCACCAGGCTCGACCTCCCCTCGCCACGTATGCTAGGAGGATGAGGACTAGATCCCAGCCATTAGATTCCCCCTAGGCTGATCTTAGTATCTATGTTTAAAGCCTAGGCTAGAAATCTAGTTCTCATATGTATCTTGCTTTTTCTCATATGTATCTTGCTTTTGCCTTATATCTTTAAATCTTGATTGAGGAACATTGTACTTATCTTTATTTTGGGCATTATTGTATGAAAATGTTCCTATTTTGATCAATGAAGTCTGAAGTTTGTTCTTTATTGCATCTTTTCCCATATATATGTTTTTTGATGATAACAAAAAGGGGGAGAAGAGAAGGAAAGAGCATATAAAGGAAACGAGAAGAAAAGAGTATATAAAGGGGGAGAAGAAAAGATAGAGTATTCACTTCGAGAAAAGAAAGAGTATTTCATTTGACAAGTTAAGAAAGAGTATTGATTTTGGGAGAAGCAAAGATAGTGTTTAAAAAAAATATTAATTTTGTGAGAAAGAGTGAGTAAAGAAGTTATGAAAAGAAAAGAGAAATAAATGGGCAAACAAATTGAAAATCATATAAGAAAGCTTATATATCTAAGGGGGAGCAATTTGTAACAATGAAAACCATCAAATCAAAAATTTCTATCATAATTCAGAATTTGGCACATATAAATTCAAAATTTGGCACGCTCCTCTCTCACCCCGATACATAAGCTGAAACTCATATTTTATCTCAAATTTTTGAAGTTTCATTGCTAATGAATTATAAATGAAAGGGGGAGCCATTCAAAAAGTCAAATTGGCAAATTTTGAATAATATAGGGGGAGATTTCACTTATATATATGAAAAGCTGAAATTCAGAAATTCAATCCCTTTTATAAACTGATTTTAAAGACAAGTATCAATAGGCTTATACTCTTTATTTTGTAATCATCAAAAAGGGGGAGATTGAGGATGATAGTGTTATTTTGATAATTAACAAGCAATTATCTAGAGCTTGCTATAAGTTAAATTGATACTTCATTTATAAGTTCATTACTCTCAGTATATTTGTTTAATTGAAAATATATATATGGTCTTGTTCATTTGGATGGATCTAATCTTGAGAATGCAGCAAAGTGTGAATTGAGTCGACCCATAGGTTGATTGGGTCGACCCCGGGACTTAAAGGAATCATCTGGCACACTCCTGCAAAAACAGCATAAATGAACAGTGAGTTGGGTCGACCCAAGGTAGGCATGAGTCGACCCAACCTCCAAAGAACCTCAAAATGCAAAGGAAAAATGCTCTCTGGATTTACTGAGAGGGTCGACCCACACAGTGGTTGAGTCGACCCAAGCTTGAGTCGACCCAAACCCTGAGAGGGTCGACCCAAAGACAAGACAGAAAGACAGACAGAAAATGGTTCTCTGAAATTACTGAGAGGGTCGACCCAAGAAGAAGTTGAGTCGACCCAAGTGAACTTTGAGTCGACCCAAACCCTGAGAGGGTCGACCCAAATGGAAGACAGAAAGACAGACAGAAAATGGCTCTCTGGAATTACTGAGAGGGTCGACCCAAGAAGAAGTTGAGTCGACCCAAGTGAACTTTGAGTCGACCCAAAGAATGGTTGGGTCGACCCAAGTGAAGGAAGTTTGAAATTCATGTTTCTGTGTTCTCTGAGAGGGTCGACCCAAGGAATGTTTGAGTCGACCCAAGGCCAAGTTGGGTCGACCCAAGGACAGGTTGAGCCGACCCAAACACGGGCTGAACAGTAACGGCTAGTTCTGCAGATGTACTTTTTGTCCTTCCCAAGGCATGTAACGGCTAGTTTTTCAAATCTGACGAATGGGGCTTGTCCAAGAAAGGTTGAAAACTATTTAAAGGGGCACTATTTATCAGAATAAACAACTTTTGAGTGGGAAATCAAAGAATACACAAGAAAACCAAAGAGCCCTAATCTTCTTCATCAAGAGCTTCATTCAAAAATCAAAGAAAGGGATTGAGCAGATTCAAAGAGGCATCAAGAGCTCCTTCCCCCATTGAAGAGTGAAGCTTCCTTGACAAAGAAGAGCCAAGCGACTTCAAAGCGATAATTTCTTTCTAACTCTTCTTCATTGCTCATATTGTTCTATATGCTCATTTAGGAGTTTAAATCTTTTCTTTTCATTTGTTTGAATACTTTGTAAAGGTTCGTTGGTGAGCCCGCAAAACCAACAAAGGTTTTTGGTAAACCCGGAAAACCAAAGTTGTAAAGGTTCGTTGGTAAGCCCGCAAAACCAACAAAGGTTTTTGGTAAACCCGGAAAACCAAAGTTGTATAGGTTCGTTGGTGATCCCGTAAAACCAACAAGGTTTTTGGATTGTGAGCCCGGAAAACAATCCAACTGTAATCCGCGAGATTATAGTGAATTCCCAAGGGTACGCTTGGGGAGTGGACGTAGGTGCTAAGGAGAGCACCGAACCACTATATATTGTTGTGTTTGGATTGTGTTTGTGCTTTCATTCTCTCTTGCTTTACTTTCTATTCTTGCATTAGTTTAACTCACTCTAATAACCTAAGTAAGCATCCATCGCAGTTAACTAAGAAAGTTTTAAAAGCACTAAAGTAAAGAAGAAACCAATTCACCCCCCCCTCTTGGCTTGTCACCTTGGGCAACACCCCTCCTGCGGCCGTCGCCGGCCTCGGCCCGCCCTCCTCCAGCATCCGCCGTGGCCTAGCCTCTTTCCGAAACCACCGGCCTCGCGGGAGGAGAGGTGTTCTCCGCTAGCCACGGTGGGGAGGTGCGAAGAAGAGAAAGAAGGGTGGCTGTGGCATCCTGCGGCCGTCGTCGGCCACGGCCCGCCCTCCTCCTGGTCTGCCGCGGCCGGCCCCCTTCCAGCGCCACCGGTCTCGCGGGAGGAGAAGAAAGAAGATAGAAGGAGAAGGGAAGAAAAAAGAAAAGAAAAAGAAAAGAAAAAAAGAAAAGAAGAAAAAGGAAAAAAAAGAAGAAAAGGAAAGAAAAAGAAAAAGAAAAGAAAAGAAAAAAAAGGAAAGAATATACACACACACACACGAATGAACGAATAAAGAAATAAATAAATAAATAAGATAATAACTAAATATATTTCAATGAAATAAAATAATAAATAAATAAGAAAGGAGGAGGAGAAGAGAAGAAAAAAGAAAAGAAAAAAAGAACGAAAAGAAAAGAAAAAGAAGAAAAGGAAAAAAAAAAGAAGAAAAAAAAAGAAGAAAAAAAAGAAGAAAAGAAAGAAAAGTAAATAATGAGTGAGTGGCAAATAATCTGATCTTTAGGATATTGATAGATACAGTGGAAAAAAGAAAAAAGAAGAAGAAAAAGGAAAGAAAAAGAAGAGAAGGAAAGAAAAAGAAGCAAAGAAAAAAATAAGAAAAAGGAAAGAAAAAGAAGAAAAGAAAAGAAAAGGGAAGAAAAGGAAAGAAAAAGAAGAAAAAGGAAAGAAAAAGAAAAAAAAAGAAAAAGAAAAAAAAAGAAAAAAGAAGAAAAAAGAAAAGAAAAGAAAAAAATAGAAGAAAAGAAAAGAAAAAGAAGATTTAAGTGTGTGCAGAGAAGACAATTGTGTATAGAGAACACTTAACTGTGTGATACACACAGTTAAGTATTCTCTGTACACAATTAAGTTTTCTCTGCATATACTTAACTATGTGATACAGAGAACACTTAACTGTGTGCAAAGAAAATTTAAGTATATGCAAAGAAGATTTAATTGTGTACAAATAATACTTAACTGTGTGATGCATGCAGTTAAGTCTTTACTATACACAGTTAAATCTGTGTGCAGATAAGATTTAATTATGTATAGAGAATACTTAACTGTGTGAATACAGTTAAGTGTTCTCTGTACATAGTTAAGTATTCTCTATACACAATTAAGTCTGCATGCATAGAAAACTTAACTATGTACAGAGAATACTTAACTGTCTTCTTTTCTTTTCTTTTCTTTTTTTTTCTTTTCTTGTTTTTCTTTCCTTTTTTTCTTTTTCTTCTTCTTTTTTCTTTTCTTCTTGTTCTTTCTTTTTCTTCTTTTCTTTCCTTTTCTTCCTTTTTCTTTCCTTTTCCTTTTTCTTTCCTTTTTCTTCTTCTTTTTTTCTTTTCTTTTTTTTCTTTTCTTTTCTTTTTCAATGAAATAAAATAGTAAATAAATAAATAAGAAAGGAGGAGAAGAAGAGAAGAAAAAAGAAAAGGAAAAAAGAAAGAAAAGAAAAGAAAAAGAAGAAAAAAAAGAAGAAAAGAAAAAAAAGAAAAAAAAGAAAAGAAAAGGAAAGGAAATATTAAATAATGAGTGAGTGACAAATAATCTGATCTTTATGATATTGATAGATACAGTGGAAGAAAAGAAAAAAAGAAGAAAAAGAAAAGAAAAAGAAAAAAAGGAAAGAAAAAGAAGAGAAGGAAGAAAAAGAAGAAAATAAAAAAAGAAGAAAAAGGAAAAAAAGAAAAAAAGAAAAAAAGAAAAGAAAAAGAAGAAAAGAAAAGAAAAGAAAGAAAAGGAAAGAAAAAGAAGAAACAAGAAAGAAAAAGAAAAAAATAAAAAAAGAAAAAAGAAAAAAGAAAAAAAAAGAAAAGAAAAAAAAAAGAAGATTTAAGTATGTGCAGACAAGACTTAATTATGTATAGAGAACATTTAACTATGTAATGCACACAGTTAAGTGTTTTCTGTACATAGTTAAGTATTCTGTATATACAATTAAATCTATGTGTAGAGAAAACTTAATTGTGTACAGAGAATACTTAACTGTGTGTTAAGTGTTGTCTGTACACAGTTAAGTATTTTCTATACACAATTAAGTCTGCGTACAGAGAAGATTTAATTTAGCATAGAAAAAGTTAACTATCTTCTTTTTCTCTCCCTTTTCTTCTTTTTTCTTTTCTTCTCTTCTTTTTCTTTCCTTTTCTTCCTTTTTCTTTCCTTCTTTTTCTTTCCTCTTTCTTCCTTTTTCTTCCTTTTTCTTTCCTTTTCTTTTCTTTTTTCCATTTCTTTTCTTTTTTCTTCTTTTTTCTCTTTTTCTTTCCTTTTTCTTCTTTTCTTTTCTTTTCTTCTTTTTCTTTTCTTTTCTCCTTTTTCTTTTCATTTTTTTCTTTTTCTTTCCTTTTTCTTTTTTTTTCTTTTTCTTTCCTTCTCTTCTTTTTCTTTCCTTTTCCTTTTTTTTCTTTTTCTTTCCTTTTTCTTTTTTTTTCTACTGTATCTATCAATATCATAAAAATCAGATTATTTGTCACCCACTCATTATTTACTTTTCTTTCTTTTTCTTTTATTTTCTTCTTTTTTTTCCTCTATTTTCTCCTCCTGAGAGGCCGGCGACGCCATAAGGGAGCCGAGCCGTGGCGGCCACGGAAGGGGGCCCAGCCGCGGCTGCTTTATTTATTTATTTATTTATTTCTTTATTCATTCATTCATATATATATATATATATTTATTTATTTTTTTCTTTTTTTTCTTTTTCTCTCCTTTTCTTCTTTTTTTCTTTTCTTTTTCTTTTTTTCTTCTCTTCTTCCCTTCTTTTTTCTTTTTTCTTCTCCTCCAGCGATGCCGCTGGAGTCGGAAGGGGTCAGGCCGTGGCGGCCGCAGGAGAGGGCCGCGGGAGGAGGCCGGGTCGCCGGCGGCTGTGGCAGCCGCGGAGGAGGCCGGGTCGCCGGCGGCTGTGGTAGCCGCGGCGGCCGCGTATGGCCCGCGGAGAATTCTTCTCCTCCCGTGAGACAGTTGACACCGGAAAGCGGCTGAGCCGCGATGGACATGGGAGGAAGGCGGGCCATGGCCGGTGACAGCCGCAGGACGCCACGACCGCCCTTCTTCCTCTTCTTCAGCGCCTCCCCACCGTGGGGGGCAGGGGCATTCCCGGCGGCACGGCCGCAGGAGGAAGCTCGGGAGGGGGTGGGGGCGGGGGAATTTCCAGCGGCGCGGCCACGGGAGGGGGCGGGCCGTGGCCGGCGGCGGCCGTGGCAGGCCCGACTCCCTTTTTTTCTTTCTCTTCTCTAGTGGGTTGGGAGATCAGTAGGGGGCATTTTCGTCTCATAATAAAATATTAAAATGTGGCTGGACCGATTGTTAAACAACCAGTCAATAGGGATTAAATATTAGAGAGCGGTCAATAAACGGACCGGTCATTATTACCCCTATTTTTATTAGTATTTATCGAAAAATTCAAAAAATTATAATTTTTTTCTACTAATAGAGCTATCAATATTGTAATTAATTTTTTTTTAAAAAAAATCACTGTATATACTACTTGACTACGTAATACAAATCAAACAAATTAGTTATTTAGCAAGCCAATTTATATATTTCGGTAAAAAGATATACAATTTTTAGAATATTGTGTTCACTAGTATACATTACACGGACAGATAATATATACTTAGCAAATTCATCTTCTAGCAATCAAATACATATCTTCGAGCAAATTAATATATAGTTTTCATAATATCATATTCACCGGTACATACTATATAGCTGATGATACATACTCGTCGACTTTTTGATACATACTGGAAACTTATTCGATATATATGTAGCATTGATCTAATATACACCTCCAAGTAGATTGATACAAAGTTTTCAGAATATATTTTTTATCTATGCATACTATATGGTGAGGTGATATACCAAGCAAAAAAATTATCTCATAAGCGAGTACTTACCTCTAAGTAAATCGATATATAATATTCAGAATATAGTACTCATTAGTATTGATCTATAGTTTTTTTAGTTTTGTTTAACATAAGAAATTATATACATATCATTTTTTAAATTCCATCACATACCTCTAAGTAAATCGATATATAATATTCAGAATATAGTGCTCATTATATTGATACACAATTTTCTAGCTTTGTTTAATATATGAAATTATATACATATTACTTCTTAGATTCCATGAACTCTTAGGTGCAAAAATTCTAGAAAAGAGAAAAACTTATAGAAAAAAAAAGACTCGGAAGGAAAAGAAGACTTCACAAGATGAGATAGACAATTCGATAAAAAAGAAGATATATGGAGAGGTTGGATGAGAAAGAAAAAAAAGCTTTGGCGATACTTTCTAAGGCCTTTACTGATGCTTATAAGCATTAGTAATTTTTTTTCCGACGTTTTTAAAAGCGTTGCAAAAACGTCAACCATATGAGAGTAAAAAAAAAATTTGCTGACGCTCTTAAAAAGCGTAGCTAAAGAGTCAGTTTTTAGCGACGTTTTTGCCTTTAACTGATATTTTTATAACTAATTTTTTTATAACAACATATAATTATTTTTTAAAAAACAACTTTTTTTTTTCCTGAAATGTATACATATTTTCTGCTGGACAAGTTTGCAAAAAAGTTATCTGCTTCTCCGTCTCAGACTTATGAATTTGGATCCATAAGGTACCTCGACCTCAACCGAGCAAAATACCATGCCGTGGTATCACAAGACAAAGAAAATACCAATTACAAACAAAAGTGATGTTATTTTTTCCGTATCATCCTCCACAGACCGCTAACTTCGGTGTACACCGTGATTAATGCACAACAAAAATAAACAAAACCTCGATCTCTTGGAGGCATTACTTCAAACACAAAGCACCTTGACAGAAACAAAGCTTTTCCACAATATGCAGACAAGAATCGAAAGGTAATCAATGACTTTCTAAAGATGATTAATAGTATGATTAATACATTACTTATAACGATGCATAAATCATCAGCCCACCCAACGAACCAAGGAAAAAGGAAAAAGGCAAGAAATGAATTATTACGGAGAGAGCGGGAGAAAGATCCGGTGGGAGAAACAGAGAGAGCGGTGACCGACCGGATCCCTAGACTACTCCGGATCCATGGCCTCCACCCTGGTCCTAGTCACCATCTTCGTCTTCGATCTCATCGCCTTTGGCCTCGCCGTCGAACAGTGCCGGAGCACGGTAAGCCCTCGAAATTTTCGAGTATTAGAGAAATGGTGGTGAGGGACATCGCCACCGGCTATGGTGTGGGGGCGCTCCTCTTCCTCCTAGTGAGCCAGATCATCATAATGGTGGTGAGCAAGTGCTTCTATTGCAGCCGCTCCCTCCGCCCCGGCGGCCCTCACGCCTGCGCCCTCCTACTCTTCATCGCCTGCTGGTACCTCCGATGATGCTTTAGAAAGGGTCGTCCTAGGCTCCTAGCTTAGCATAGGTGGAAGGCCCACTTTTAGCAAGCGTCATGCTGTCTAGCTTAGATTTCCGAAGACGCTTTTAGAAAGTATTGTATTAGCTAGACTAGCTTGGCCTCCGACTTAGGCCCTGTTTGGGAGAGCTTTTGGAGGGCCAAAAGCACTTTCTGGCCCTCCAAAAGTACTTTTAGCTAAAAAAGAGTGTTTGGTAAATTTTTCGAAAAGCTGCTTCAGCTTTTGCGGGAAGCTAAAAACAGCTTTTGGGGGGAAGCTCCAATTTGGAGCTTTCCAAAAATTTTGTTTTCAGTTTTTTCGGAAAGCTGTATTTTTGACCAAAATACCCCCATTTAAAAAAAAATTCCTCCCAAAAACCTCTCTCTCACCGTCTCTTCCTCTCCCACCCAACCCCACTCCCTCTCCCCGCCGCCGCACCCTCTCCCTCGGCCCGCCGTCGCAACCCCTCCCTCTCCCCTGCCCCCATGGTGGGGAGGTGCCGAAGAAGAGGAAGACAGGTCGTCTTCCCCTTCCTGCGGCCGCTGCCGGCGACGACCCGTCACGGAAAGGGGCGGTGCCGAAGAACAGGAAGAAGAAGGGTCGAAGAAGAAGGAGGTCCCACGGTGGGAGGGGCCGAAGAATAGGAAGAAGAAGGAGGTTCCTGCGGCCGCCGGCGGTCACGACCCACCCCCCTCCCGCATCCGCCACGGCCCGCCCGGCGCTGACGGCCTCCACGGGAGGAGGGCACTTCCCACGGGGCCAGCCGCGGCCGTCGAGACTGCCGCGGGCGCCGCCGGCCGCGGCCCGGCCCCCTCCCTGGCGGCCGCTGCCGGCCCCGACCTGGCCCCCTCCGCG
>NW_024068931.1:0-83150 GCF_009389715.1 Phoenix dactylifera | reverse complement strand
TCTACTCATAAAAATGACCACTCTTAACTCCCCACTCAGAAACAAAGTTGCATTGCTTTATGTTAACCACGACTTAGTATGTTCAAGCAATCACAAAATTTAATCAAAGCATATACAATTCTCTGCTAAGAAAAGGTTTTGAGTTTAGAAACAGGAGATTAGATCAAGATTTTACATTCTGGTGGATGGTGTGCGTCCCAGTCGTCCTGTCCCGTTTCTGTGAGAAAAAGAGATCGGGATGTGGTCGGAACTCCAAAACCAATCCACACAGGAAGAGAAGAAAAAAGAGGGAAAAAAACAACGGAAGGAAAAATGATGAAAAGAAAAAAGTGAATGGAAAGAATAACAAGAAAAATGAAAGAAAAAAAGCAAGAGAGAAGAAAAGGAAAGGAAGGAAGAAGGAAGAAGGAAAGAGAAAGAAGAAGAAAAGGAAAAATAAATAAATAAAATAAGGATAGAAAAAAAGAAAAAAGAAAGGAAAGAAGTGAAGGTAGAAGAAAAAGAAAGAAAAGAAGAAAAGAAAGAAAGAAAGGAAGGAAGGAAGAAGGAAGAGAGACGGAGGATATCCACCAGGATGCATGACCGGAACCACTGTTAGAACAGGACGAGATAGCGGGACGTCCCATTCCATGGAGAAATTGGGACACCTTCATCCCACAGGATATAAAACCTTGGATTAGACTACCAAAATAGCAACTTTTTTACTTATTTGACTAAAGGCTCTAAATGCCAAAAATCGTCATAAGATCTAGACAGTCATAGAAAACCAAACTTGAGAGACAAGATAAAAGGTAAAAACCTTTGTCATATGTTGGCAGCTGTGCTAGTAACTAACTACTTCATACACAGATTATGTTGTGTTATAGCAAATAATAACATGCTACATGCAAGTTGGTGCTTCCGATTATGGGAGACTTAGAATTGGCACGCTCCTAAATAAAACAGTTATTAAGAACAATAGGCATATTATTTAAAGAAACTATGTTTCATGAGGACGTAACATTTGTATATGTATATAGAAGCTGACATAATCAAAAAATGCTCGGAATACATTATTGTCAGTTATGTTTCATAACATCAAAGAGAGGCTCAAGCTAAAAATTTAGAGATATCAGAAGGGATCCCACACACACACACACACACACACACACACACATAGAGAGAGAGAGAGAGAGAGAGAGATGCTACTTCACCATATTCCACATTTTAAATGAAATGTTACATGCTTGATAGGCATAATCTGCAATTCAATGAATTTTCTGCTCCAAATCAAAGTGATCAAGAGATTCATTAAGTTTTTTTTTTTGCAAAAGCATTGTGCCAGAAGTTAACACCAACACGAGACAACATCGCCAAAGAAATCCATAAAACCACTGAGTATTTCTTTTCCTACAAGTATTTCCTTTTCGAAAGGACAATATACAAAGGAGAAAGAAGGGAATTTATACTCCAAGGAGTTTATGAGTAAAAAAAAATCAAGCACTGAACCAACATGTTCGATAAAAGAAGTGCAAATAATAGGCTTTTAGTTAGGACAGGTTAATGCTTATGAAAATAAAGATGAAAAACAGAGTAGGTATCAAATAATCAATTATACCTTGTACAGGCTTAAAACTTCTGTTGTTAGCTTGGTAGCATCATACCATGCACGGCGGTTAATGACTTGAGTAATTTCAGTACGCAGCAAAGGACGGACCATGTGCTTCTTCCCCAGTGAAGTATGCAAGAGATTCGGGCAAAGGCAGGAACAACTTCTCTTGATAAGCTGGCAACTAACAAGTACGACTCCCTTGACTTCAATCTAAAAGATGCAAGCATTGAGTTCAGAAAACAAGCTAGCGGACCAGAAAAATTTTAAGAGATACCAAGCATCGCTTAGTAATTACTCTGCATAGGAGAAGTTTTTTTCAAAATAATGCTAAGTTCACCTAGCATTATATGCCTACAAATTCCATTCACATGATTTCTACATGTACGTCTCAGTGCAGACATAAATTAGCAAAAGGGTTTGGGCGTCTCAGTGCACGAGGCTCCTGCAATTGTGGGGGGTCTAGGGAGGGTCAGATGTATAAAGTTTACACCCGCATATGGAAGGGTTGTTTCCATGAAAGGGGTTAGATCACAATAATATAAGATATACCATCAAAGGCATAATCCTGTAACTCACATTGGCAGATTGACCAGAGGCATGTGCTTTTTCTGCAGCTTTCAAAGCAAGAAGGCCTCCATCATCATGTCCGACCAAAATCACAGATGAAAAGCCCAGCTCCAAGCAGAAGGAAATAAGAAGGTCAACCTACACATTGTTATGACAAAGGATCAACTCTTCAAAATCCATAACATGAGTAAAAACAAAGACCATATGTCAAAAACTATTGGAAGAATGCCTTGAATAACTGTCAAATGATGCAAAACCTACAGTTGTGCACATATGACACATGGCCATCAACTATTCTGGATTTCATGATATCTCGTTCCAAGCCACTTTCCAAAAGTTAATCCGAAGACTTAAAGAACTAATTACATTACTTCACATGTATAATTAAGAAAATTTATACATTACAAATGGAATACTAAGAAGATATGGAAAGAAAAACATATAAATAGCACATCTGGTAGGTAAACTAAGAAAATATGGTGAGAAAAGACATATCCAAGTTACACAGAAAATATCTCCACGAAAGAGATCTGCTAAAGCTTCCATCCTGTACTCCAACTGAGAATACCAACAACATAGATAAACAAAATAAACAAATATAAGTTTCTGGCAACAATTGATAACCTCTGACTTGTAAACCAAGTCGACCATTCTGAGGGAACAAGGCAGAGTCATTTGAAGAAGTAACCTAAATTCATCGAAGGATGATGTAAATCAGAAGGAGACAGTATAACAGTACCAAGAGAGAATGGATAGGACAAAAAATAAACAGAAATTGATTTTCTACTCTCATAAAAGGCATGAATAAAAATATACAATAAGGTTTTAATGTCTTAGAAATAATAAGTAAACAACTTCTCCTAAGGAAGCACTGAGCAACTGGAAAAGAGAGCCAGTAACATGTGCTAAAGATTCTATACATGTATGTATTTAGCTTTGCAAAAGACTTGAACGAACAGCAACATATGGAACTGGACATAAAGCGTAGAAGAATCACCTGGGATTCTAGCATGTATGGGTTTTGGTAATCGCTTGTCTTCCCAATCCTTCCTGCGTGGGCGAGACGTTAATCCCCACCCAGGCCGATCAAAGCCACAACTGTGCAGCCAATCTGCTGAGCCAACACACCCATCACATGCCTCCACGAGAACACACCTCCTCCAAACCCATGGACCAAGATCACAGCAAACTTCCCCCTATCCTCTACCCCGGTTCCCAGACTAACAGAACTAGATGAATATCCATCACTTTTGCCATCATCAAGGCTCAGAACAGGAATATCATCAGAGTGGAATGGAGGCGGAGTTGCAGATTCTGCTAATAGTGGTGCATACAGAGACGAATTTTGGAATTGGTTACTAAAGCTTCTGTTGAGACGATGGTGGCTTTTAGATGGAATGTCAAAGGCCTTTCAAGTTTAAGCCCTGCCGAGGAAAGGCTTGGTGGGCTCACATCAGGACTAGATTCATGGAAGGGTGAGGAGGTTAAAGAATAAGAGCTTGGTGAGTCAAACAGACTGAGCTTATAATGAACTGTAAGCCCATGACAGGCAATGAACAAGCTATCAATGTCTGCAAGAAAACTGATCGGAAGGTCGCGCCCATCACGAACTATTGCTTTTCTTTTCATTTCACTGTCACTCTTTGAATTTCTTCCACAAGGTGTGGGAGATCGAGGGATCTTATGGTAACCAGAAAACATATTCTTGCATGTGAGGACCTGATATATAGAATAAGAGGAATTTAGCTGTAATAAGATATGGATGATATTAACAGCATTCTATGCTCGACAAGACTAACACTTCAGAAGTCAAAAAGAAATGCAGAAAACAAATTCTTTTCTCAAAAGCAGTATTTTGATGACTTCATGATACTGGAAAAAAAAAACAGAAACTTGAAGTGCTGCTCTGTTTATATATTATATACTTGCAGTTAAAAAAGAAAATTGTATATCTATATAAGTAAGTTTACAAAGGATAATAGTATATAAAATAAATTCTGAAGTACAGATATAGGGGAAATATAGCACATAGAAGCATTTGAATCAAGAAAATAACAATTAGAAAAATGTACATGAAATGAACATACTGATTCTGTATCTACACGGTGAAACAAGAGCTTCCCGCCGTGCTCTGCAGCTTGTCCTGTAAGCAACTACAACATGACCAAGTGCAAAGACCAATGAAGAAAGGAAAGAACAGGCATCCCCCATGATTTTCTTAAATGCAGTCTCTCTCTCGCCAATGATGGTGAATGTTCAGGTTCTAACTCAGAGATAGGAGTGTAAACACAAGCCTTAACCGACAGGATGAGCACCGAAGCTAGGGAACAGAGTGTTACTATTCCAAGATATGGACCATGGGAAAGCTCAGGACCATCGCACAAAGAATAAACACCTGCAAGATGAAGATATGATCGTGCATGGGATATAAGTACTTGGAAAACCAAATGTATTGTCAAGGGATTTGAATCTGATCTTAAGTAGAATTTTTTTCTCTCATTATAATTAATCATTAATATAAAAGAAGAAGCAGAGATGGTTTACAGGTGAAAGAATATTCATTTTCTTTTTTTTCTGTTCATGAATAAAAAAATATGCTTTGAAATATGTTTCCACTTTGTAAAGTTCTAAAGAAATTTGGCAAATATCATACTGCCAAATCTTTAGAATTGTCATTAAGAAAAAAGGTATTTTTTTTAGTAATAAGTCTTAATCCACCACCATTTGTGTCGTTTAGATTAATTCATTTCATGAAAACACTTCATGTACCCAAAATAAATTTTATATATACACACACACACACACATATAGCGTGAAGATTGCCAACTTAAATAAAGAATAGCTAATGATTCATTGAAAAGGGATTTTTTCCCAAAAAGAGTCATAACGTGTTCCTTATTGAAAGAATTAAGCAAATAACAGAAGAGAGAAAGCAAGAGGAACAGAAAGAAAACAAAGCTTCATTGAATATTATGTTAAACAAGGTCTATGTGGGAGGAAAAAAAAAGAAAAAGGAAAGTCTTTCTAAGTTTTCAAACCTACAGATAGGTTTTGTGAGTAAAAAGTCCCAAAATTATTTAATACACGTTAAAAGAAATTAGGGTCTCGATTTTTACACCGCATTTCAATTCACCATTAGAGAAAGCTGTGAATATTTTCAACTTAATCCTATCTACAATTCAATTCGATGGGGGGAAAAAATAAAAGCCGTCTTCCAACAGAAGTTTAACCCTTTTCCGGAAGAAAAAAAAGGGAAAACTATGAACATTGAGGAAAAGTTTAAAATAGCTTTAAAAAGACCAAGAGAAAAAGCAAAGCTCATGAAGAGAAAAGAAGAGGAGGAAAGAAAGACGAGAAAAAAAAAAGGAAAATAAGAAAACTTCTTTTTCTGTCAAAGCTAAAAAAATTGTTAACTGGTAATCATTTACAACAAAAGGCCAAAGATGATTTCCCTTCCAATTCTGAAAACTAAAAGCCATCTTCTGTTCATGAAAACCAAGCACCAATTCTCATTCGAGAGAAGATTAATCATACCAATCATGTTGGAAAACGAACCCAAAAAGTAAGATCGCGAAGTAATATCAAAAATTCCAATACGTTCTCGGCCAGGCTACTATTTCTGATTTGCGCGACAATATCATCAGGAATCAGCCAAGAAAAAAAAGATCGGAAAGCAAACCAACGGAGTGAGGAAGAGCAAGCTATACATGTGATTATAAGAGATCGGATGATGGAAACGAGAGGTATATCCATGAGCGAGCTCTTGAAGCCGTATCTCTCCATGTGGTCCTTGACGCGTAGCACCTTGCGCACGCGAACCTCGACGCCAGCGCCAGCGACACCCGGTCCACGTCCCCGACGGCCACGAGCACCGGCGCCGACGAAACGAGCAGCGACGCCACCATCGTCAGCATTGAAGAAGGCCGTCCTACAGGCCCCTCCGGACCCTCTCGAGATTCCCCTTTCCCCCGGTGGCCATGGCCGCAGCTCCCGTCGGAACGCCGCCAGAAACCAGACCCCCTCTCCCGGACTCCCAATCGATCACTCCCTCGTCGTAGAGCTCGCGAGAATCAGCAGCGGCGGTGTGGGAGAGTACAGCGGGAGAGGAGAGGCCCGAATCTGGCGAAACCCTAGCCGGCGATGAGAAGAGATCGGGGGTTCCGGCTTTCGGTGGCGATTCGCCATTTCCCGACGGGCTCTAGGCGGTGGCGGATTCGATCGGAAACGCCATGCGCCAGGGTTCCGAGAGAGGGGACGGAAGAAAGAGTCCAATAGGAATCAGCGGAGAGGAAAAAAAACGGAAAATAAAAATACGAAGTACAGAACCACCCGGCTTCAGTTAAGAGAGAGGGGTGGCGATGGTTTTTATTGCATTAAAGTCCCTAATCGTTATATTATTCTGCAATAATTTGAAATCTTCGTGTTCTCATTTGTGCCGACTATCAAAATCGAATTTAACGACGATCGTTGATGGTTGATGGAATTTAATCAGCTCTTTGTTAAGTTAATGTCAGTTTACGCGCCAGCTGTTAATCGCTAAGGGCGATGAATCCCAAACGGTCGGTCCAGGAATAAAGGATGAGAAACCAACCGTTGGATCGAAATCTGAGTCTTCCTATGACGTCTGCCTTCAGTCTCGCTGCGGGAAAAAAAGAAAAAAAAGATTCATCCCACATAAAGTGGGCCCGCGGTGGGTAGAAGCGAGAAATTTGAAAGTGGAGCCGGTCTTATGGGGCCCACTTTCTTGGTCATATTTTTTTTTTCGGGGTACATACGCTGCTTTGGTCATATGACAACGTGAAATGATCTGACGGTGGGGCCACCAAGGAGAAGGAAAGTATATAGCCATCGCGAAACGACCAGCGCGACGCAGAGGCATCACAACTTACTCATTTTGTGGATGCGAATGGACGCGTAGCTGGCCCCCCAGTTGTAGAAGAGCGGCGCGACCTCGGGAAGGCAGCGTCGTCATTGCATGCAAGCTTCAGGGGCAGAATTATAATCAGAGCGCTGCTTCCGAGAACGTGACCCGCTGGTTGGTGGGGCGGATCGTGGTCGGACCCGAAAACCGAAGTTGGGGAAGCGAGGACCTGACCGCGGGGGGCCCACATGGCCCTTCTGGCGTTATGCCCACGTGGCGAGCGACGAGGGGGCGAGCGCACCCGAACGAGATCGACAGGGGGAGGTAACGGTCAGATGATGGAGCAAAGCGGACAGTGCCGGCTTCTAACTAACGCGGGCGATATATTTGGTGATTCGGTGCATCGCCCACGTACACGTACCGGAGAAAATTAGACCGCTCACGGCATTTAGACTTAAGAGGTAGGCAACAGGAGCGGCAGAGGGAGGGACCGTCGCGGTGAGATAAGTAAAGCTGGGACTGAGAGATTGGTACAGTGACCGGCGGCTCTTCCTCACGAGCCTCATGTGTGTCGTTTACCTGCCACTATCCCGTTGGGAACTGAGACCTAAATTCATCAAATAGTTTATCCTTACAGACGCTATCTTTCACGGGAAGAGGCAGAATTTTGCCTGTCCAGTATGTGAAATCTTTCTTCTTTCTTTTGGAAATAAGCTATTTTAGATTTTATGGAGACAATCGATGACCGCAAAGATCCGCTTAAGTGAAGCATCTAGTCATGCCACTTGAGTCTTGATCAAAAGCGGGGACCAATTCCAACATGTTTTGTCCGTCACTTACCCGCATGAAGAGAACAAGGAATGTGGAGTAGATTTTTCAGGGTGGACAAGACAATGATCAATTTATTAAACTCACAACGCAGTTATAGAATATTTTGTTTTTTTCTTTTGCTAGGAGATTGGGAAGAATACTTGCAAAAGGCTTTGGGGGCCAATATCTAGCATATAAGCCTATTTTTCTTTTTCCTAATAATCTAGCACTATAGATGTTCCATTACCCTTTAGAAGGAAAACAGTAATTGCTCTCCTCGTCATGGGCGTGTTTAATGGAATACTTTTTTTTTTTTTTTTTGGTGAAAAATGGAATACTTCAGGCCCTGGAAGCAAGTGTCCCATTATTCATGGATCAAACCTGCATGCCATGCGCATGAGAGCAAAGGATCTGCAGGTCTAAGATGCACTGCCCAAGAATAAAATCTAGATCATCTTTTCTAGAGAAAGGGGTTATGGCCGCTGGGAGATCATATTCAGTGCGAAGGCCCACTTTTTGAATCTTTTCTAGAAAACTAGCATTCATATATATTAAGGCAACTTGCCCGATAGAGACAGTAATGTGGCCCCCCCTAGGTGCCTTTTAGCTCCCTTCTAAGATCTCGACCGGTATATGAGAGTCTGGGTCCAATTTAGCCTTTTAACTTCTTTGTTTCGGTTGAGAAAGACGGATCATCTCAGAGGAAACAAGGTCAAACTTTGTGCGTATTCAAGTTTGAATTTATCTACTGTGGAATATAAAATAGCCTGATTAAATTCATAGGGCGGAAAGAAAGCTTGATCATTGGCTTTTGACCACCTAACAACATCTCTATAATAATGAATTGGTTTAGAGCATGAGATATTTGTATTAAAAATAAGCTTTTGTTCATGGCACTCGTGTGTTTTATATACAAGTTGAGCTCTCGGATATAGTATAATATAATAACAAAATCCTATTATTTGGTACGAATACTAAAATTGAATATTACAATTAGATCCTATGATTTTTGGAGATTGATCAGAGCTGATATATTAAGATTGTGCATGCAATATGTGGTGGTTGTGAGATCCAATATCGTATATACAATAATAGACGAGATTATATATGATTCTGACAACTGTAACACTCCCCCTCAAGTTGGTGCGTATAGATCCGTAACAGCCAACTTGTGTGGCAAATAAAAAAACTGATCCGCGCCAAGCATATTTTCAAAAGAGGCAAACGGAGCTACGGACTGGGTGGCTTCGTATATGGCTAGCCACTCCAGGGCACTTTGTGGGTTGGGAAAGGGGAGCTGCCTAATGCGCTCCGAAATTTATATTTTCTGATCATACTTGGATATATCCATACTAGAACTGTATTATAAATATGTTTTTAGCAAAAAAAAAAAATGATCACCGACCCAAAGCTTTGGTAAAAATATTAGCACGCTGGGTGTCACTTCGAACATACTTGGTCTGAATTGTGCCTGCTTGTAGTTTTTTTCAAACGATATGAACAATCTGTTTCGATTTATTTTGTCCACTTATGAAATATAGGGTTGGTAGCAATATGAAGTACCGCTTGGTTATTACAATATGAAATAGACAAGTCAGCGGGCAGCATTTTTGAGCTAAACTAATTCACAAGTGGTAGAGGCCATTGATCGATACCAGCTTTCAGTGGTAGGACGCGAGAAAAAATACTTTAATTTTCTTTGTGCGCCATGAGATAGGGCTATTACCAAGAAAACTGTAATAACTTATGATAGAACGGTGAGTAGTGGAATAAGTTGCCCAATCAGCATCACAATAAGCACTGAGATGAAAGTTGCTCGAAGTAAGCATGATGATACCAAAGCCAAGGCGTGATTTAGGTATCTTAAAAACTCGAAGAGCAGCGTCCATATGAGTTAGCATGGTGCCTACATAAATTGACTAAGAAGATTGATAGAAAAGGTAATATCTGGATGAGTAATTGTGAGATAGATTAAACGACCTACAAACATCTATATAGTCTAGGATCATGCAAAGATTCTCCAACATCATATGATAATTTTAAATTTTGCTCCATCGGGGTGTGATGCTTGTTTAGTACCTAAAACTACTGCATTTCCAAGAATATCTAAGATATATTTCTATTGAGAGAGAAAAATATCTTTATTGGAGAGTACAACTTCAATGTGCAGGAAGTATTTAAGTGCGTCAAGATTTTTAATTCAAAATTGATGTTGGAGGAAAGATTTAGTGTAAGCAATGGAAAGAAAGATCACTCTCAAGTATGCGTAATATCATCAATATAAATAAGCACAATGGTGATGTTGCCCCTTGGATTTGAGGATAAAGAGTGAATAATCGACAACTGATTGAGTGAAGCGATAGCAGATAATTGTTCTCCTTTCTCTCACCTTTAGAAAAAAAATCGATGGCAGTTGCATATAAACTTTATCATTTAAATCACCAAGGATGAAGGGATTATTGAACATCAAGCTGGTACAAATGCCATTATTTGGTAGCTGTAATGGTAACAAGACAATGAACTGTGACTAAATTTGGCAATATGAGCAAATGTTTCATAGTAATTTAGGCCTTCAGCTGAGTGCAGTCTTTTAGCAACAAGCCTTGCTTTATATCGTTCAATACTACCATCGGACTTGTATTTGATCTCATATACCCATTTGCATTCGATGGGCATATTTGCGTAATGGAAGTGGCATCACGGTTCAAGTATGATTAAACTTTAAAGACTTAATTTCAATCGGTATAGCATCATGCCAATGAGCATGTTTTTATTATTGAGGAAAAAAGACTTGAGTTCTTGAGAAGAAAAAAATAGAAGCTAGAAAAATCACAATGAGAGCTAGAAAATTTATTAAAAAAAAAGATAATTTTTGGAGTGGGTACTTAGCACCTGTCACGAGATTGTTTTGGTATGGGCAAGAAAAGAATGAAATTTGAGAGCACTGAAAATCTTAAAGCCACTCAAAAGGACGTCGGATCCTTATGGAGCATTTTGGAGGCGGATCGACGGATGTTTTAAGAAGATCAACTGGTTCGATGGAATCTTAATTAGAAGTGGAAGAAGGCCGAGTAGATAAAGATGGAAGATCAATTGAAGGAGTAGAGAGAATGGGTTCATCACCATTATCAGTAATATGAGGGAAGAATTGGTGATTGGGAGGAAGAAAAAAATGTGAGATGTGTTGGCAAATGAAAAAAATTGATTCATAAAAAATGACATCCCTACTAGTAAATATTTTTTCTCAAGTAGGCCATACACGCAGTAGTCTTTTTGGTCATAGGGATATCCTACAAAAATGTATTTATGTGCGCGAGGTCCAAATTTATTTTTGGCTTAGATATAAGCAAAACAAAGACATTTGAAGGAACATAAATGGTGGTAAGAGAGTTTTTTTAACAAAAAGCATTTAATGAAAAAATTTACTATTTAAAATAGGAGAAGTAAGTCGATTAATAAGATAAGTTGTAGTTAAAATACATTCATCCCAAAATTGGGTTGGCAGGTTTGCTTGAACATGTAATGCTCGGGCTACTTCAAGGAGGTATCTATATTTGCGCTCAACTGTACTATTTTATTGTGGCGTGCTAATACAAGATGTTTGATGAATAATTTCTAAAGAATCAAAATAAGGTTGCAAATTGATGATCCATAAATTCCATCCCTGTATCACTTCTAACCGTTTTAATTTTATGAGAAAATTAGTTGCCTACAAGAGCAATAAATTTCTTAAGCAAATAAAATATTTCATGTTTGAATCACATGAGAAAAATACATATGTAACATGAAAGTCATCCATAATTGTTAAAAAATAACGTGCACTAGTATGAAATGGAATAGAATAACCTCTCCAAATATTAATATGAATAAGTTCAAAAACGGTGGAAGTAACATAAGTAGTTGTAGGAAAAGAAACTTTAGTTTGTTTGGCTAGAGAACAAATAGTATAAGAATTTATTTTATTTTGAAAAGTAGAAAGAGGAACAAAAATATCTTGGGCTAAAATCTTTAATCTTGGAGTTGACGAATGACCCAAACGATTATGCCAAAGACACAACTGGATGCAATAAGCTGTAGAAGAAGGAGAAATTGAACCCTTATAATAGTAAAGACCATCCTTTTCTTTACCCAAACCAGTCAGCTTCCTCATTGACAAGTTTTGAAAAACACAGAGGTCGGAAAAAAAGATGGCAACACAATTATATGTTTTAGTAAACTTACTAATGGATGATAAATTTAAATTGAAAGTATGTAAAGAACATTTGTTAACTCGAGATAAGGGTATATTTTAATGGTTCCTTTTTAGGTTATTTGAACTATATCTCTAGTAGGTAGTTTAATAAATTGATGAGTTGGTAAAGGTTCAAGTGATAAAAGAAGATTAGAGTCAGAAACCATAATGGTCAGAAGCACCTATGTCAATTACCAATATCACGGGTTGTGAGTTAGAGGGAATACTTGTTATATTGATGAAAATGGTGGTTTTGTCGATGCTTAATATGGATAGCATTTGGACATATTGCTCAGGCGTGAGTCGGGGCACAATAGATGGGCCAAGAGGATTTTCACTATTGGCAATATGATTTACAGTGGGAGTAGGAGTTTTGGTTCCTCTACGGTGGTTTAGATAGCCATGTAATTTGTAACAAGTGTCACGTGTGTGATTAAGATTATTGTAGTAATCATAGTGTGGTCGTCTTCGACCGCCACGACCTCCTCGTTGGTTATTGGAATGACTAGAATCATGCTTGTCAAAATGTGAAGTAGGCATGGCAGTGCCTTCAAGAGACTACATCGGTTTAATTTGTAGTGCATTTTGTTTCTTCTTTTGCAAAATCAGGGAAAAAGTTTTACTTACTATAAGTAGTGGCTCCATGGTGAATATTTGGCTCCGAACGGTTAAAAAGGAGTCATTGTGCCTCATAAGGAATTGAAAACTTTTTCATCTTGAGAGATCTAGTTTCAACTTTTTCATTGCACTGCAGATATAAGTAGAAAGTGGGCATAGATCATTGATTTCATCCTAATATACTTTGAGTGTAGTAAAATAAAAAGCAACCGAAGATTGATCTTGAATATGTATTAAGATATCTCGTTTGATACGATAAATTTGGGCAGCCTTACCATGAGAAAAGCCCAATATTACTTTATAAATTATGAAAAGTAGTTTTTGGATCGCATCTTGCATAGATCTTGAAGTGCTCCAAACTCCGCCCATTCATCCCTCTTACAACTGATGTCTGCTGTATTATGAGGAAGGTACCCTCTGCTGGTCGTTCAACTACTCCTCAGCTATATTGGTTATGAGCAAAACCCCCAAGAGATGAGGATTCTTAATTGTGTCCATTACCCTCTTCTCGTCTTCTTTTGGTTTCATAACATTTCTTATGAGACATTTGTGGGAAAAATTAAATACGCACGTGGTCTTCTTAGGCCACATGCGCGTTTGAAATTGGAAATGCCCGTTGAGCCTTTTTTTTTTAATAAATGGGCACGCGCCAGCGGGCGCCACGCTGCCAGCATCCGAGTGAAGAGCGCGGACGCGTCCGCGGAAGGCGCGTCCATAAATTACCTATATATCCTTGCACTAAAACCCTAATAAATACCTTGTTTTTCATCCTTTCGGGATACAAAAAAATAGAGAAAAATATTAGAAAAAATCTGGAGAAAAGTCCTTCCTCCTTTTAGCTACTTCTAATTTTTATTTTTACTCTTTTATATTTTATTTTATTTCTTTTATTTTGTTCTTCACTGGATCTGCAAGTATGATCAGGTTCGATTTAGCTTCTTCCAAAACGTACTGAAGAAGAAGTTTAGGATCGTCGTATCTCTGAGAAGAATTGCCAGAAGATCCGTACGTGGGGGCAAACACTTCTTTGAGACAACATCTACGTGCTTCGATCTACCTTCAATCAGGCTATTTTCTTTTACTTTCATTTTAAATTTAATATTAGTAGATCTGTAGGAATTTGCAATTTTATGATTTAAATCTATTAAATTAATAGATTTATTTTGTGTTAGAATAAATTTCTATTGTGCTAAAATAGATTTATTTTGACGCCTAATAATATATATATATATATATATATATATATATATATATATTATTCTTTTTAAGAGTTTCTATTAATTGTAATTTGTAGATTCATTTGCTTATTTAGGTGATATATTGCTATCAATCCAAAGAAGTGTTTGTTAATTTTTTTGTTAGTAATATATAATTTTGTAAATCATTTTAAAAAGGTAATAATTTGTTTAACCTCCAAGAGATTAATTATACCCCATTTGGACTCCTCAAGGAGTAATTTTCAGATCCCATTCAAATAAAAAATTCGAAAATTGGTTAATACATAATAACTAATTCGTTGAATTGACTTATTAGATCTCAATCAATTATTCTAATAAGGTAAGAAATCGTATAATTCATTGAATTGATATTTTAGATCTCAATTACAATAATTGATTTACTACCACAAAATTAGTAATCAATTATTCTAATAAGATAATAAATTTTATAATTTATTGAATTGATATTTTAGATCTCAATTACAATAATTGATTTGCTGGCACAAAATTAGTAATCAATTATTCTAATAAGATAATAAATCATATAATTCATTGAATTGATAATTTAGATCTCAATTACAATAATTGATTTGCTAGCACAAAATTAGTAATCAATTATTCTATTAAGATAATAAATCATATAATTCATTGAATTGACATTTTAGATCTCAATTACAATAATTGATTTACTACCACAAAACTAGTAATCAATTATTCTAATAAGATAATAAATCTTATAATTCATTGAATTGATATTTTAGATCTCAATTATAATAATTGATTTGCTGGCACAAAATTAGTAATCAATTATTCTAATAAGGTAATAAATCTTATAATTCATTGAATTGATATTTTAGATCTCAATTACAATAATTGATTTGCTAGTACAAAATTAGTAATTAATTATTTTAATAAGATAATAAATCTTATAATTCATTGAATTGACATTTTATTTCTCAATTACAATAATTGATTTGCTAGCACAAAATTAGTAATCAATTATTCTAATAAGATAATAAATCTTATAATTCATTGAATTGACATTTTAGATCTCAATTACAATATTTGATTTACTGGCACAAAATTAGTAATCAATTATTACTAATTCGGAAAATTCAAATAGAATATTTGAAAATTGGTTAATTCGTAACAACAAATTTAAGTTTGTACTTAGGCTTTTGTAAAAATCAAATTTGTGTAATTTCTAGTAATTATATCCACTAACTAATAGTGTCAAAGAAAAACTTGTCAAAAAGGCATACGTGCCTAAGAAAGGCTGGTACTTAAGTGAGCATAGTGCTCCACCACCGATCTGGAGCTGATCTGGTTATTATTTTTTCGATATATCAACTAGACATTAAAAATTCAATACAAATTTTAGTGCAATCTTTTGATATAGACTTTTTGCCTTCATTCAATTTTGTCACTTCTCTATAATCTTGAACCTATGGCCTCAAACACTAGTGACCACCTTAGTGCCAAACCTGAAAAATTTAATGGCCATAACTTTAGAAGGTGGAAGAACCAAATGCAGTTCTAGCTCACCATATTAGGGTTGATCTCAGCCATAGGTGAAAGCACTACTGAAGTTGATAACGGGTCCAACCCAACTACTTCACAATATGCTACTCGCCCAAAACTCAAATCGGAACTCAACCTCCTCCAACACTGAACCTTTTGCCTCCACCAGCACACTCTCTAGGATATCCTGATGAGATATACTATCATTGCATCCCTAGAATTTTAGGTGCCCTTTCTGAGAGGCTGTATGATATCTATTACCACAGCCAAGAGTGTCAAAAAACTCTGGGACACCCTAGATAGCAAATATGGTCTTGATGATGCTGGGATAAGGAGATTCAAGATCTCCGACTTCAATAATTTTAAGATGGTGGACTCAAAGCTTATGAATGACCAAATCCATGATTTTGAAATCATGATCCACTAGCTTAGGGCTAATGGAACCAATTTGGATGAATCATTCCAGGTAACCTGTTTGATAGATAAACTACCTACTTTCTGATCTGATTTTGCTAAGACTCTGAGCTATACTCAAGGAGGTCTCACCCTAACCCAAGTTTTGAACTTCATTAGAATTGAAAAAGCAGTATAGGCTCAGGAGTAAAACCTCTACTGGACACAAGAATAATGCATATAATGTAGAGGCCTCAACTAAAAAAAATCAAACCGACCCTTCCGTAAGAATTTCAAAAAAAAACCCTACAACCCTAAAAACCCTAACCACAACTACAATGAGAAACTTATTTAATCCTAGGAGCAGAAGAAGAAGAAAGAGGATGGTGGGTGTCCGTTCTTGTTATGTGTGTGGTTAGACTAATCATTTGTCTTCCCAGTGTTTATATAAGAAGACTGAACCTCTTCAATCCAAGAAGAAGGGTCCACACACAACCAGTGTTCAAGTCAACATGGTGACTTCCGGCGCTAGCTCCTCTGAGACAGCTTTTAGGTCTCAAGTGGAGAAGCTGTGATCCTAGCAAACAGCTTGGAGGCGCGTGTGCTAGGAGTGGGACGTGTAGACGTAAAGCTTATCTCTAGAAAATTTTATCCCTGCACGGCATCCAACATATTCCAGTTGTTAGGAGAAACCTCATTAGTGGTTTCTTGCTTGTCCAGCAAGGCTTTCATCTCGTTTTTAAGTCCAATAAGATTGTAATTTCTCATTATGTAATATTTATTGGAAAATGATCCTAAGTGATGGATTGTTTAAGTTGAATGTAATAGTTCCTTCAAAAAATAAAAATCCTTTGATTATGAATATAGAACCTCTTTCTATTTGGTATGGTGGATTAGGTCATGTAAATTATAATTCAATTAAGCAATTTATGAACCTAAATCTAATACCAAAAAGTGATCTTAAGAACCATGAAAAATGTCAAATTTGTTGTAGAAGCCAAACTCCCTAGGAAGCCTTTTTAAATCTGCTAATAGAAATTCGGATCTATTAGAGTTGATCCATAGTGATGTTTGTGACTGGGTAGAACTTCTAGAGGAGGTAACAGATACTTTGTGACTTTCATAGATAATCTATCCAAGTTCTGTTACATTTACCTAATTAAAACAAAGATGAGGTGCTTGGCAAATTTAAGATTTTTAAGATCGAAGCTGAGAACCAACAGAAGAAGAAAATTAAAATTCTTATATCAGATCGGGGATGTGAATATACATTAAATTGACATAACTCAATTTTGTGAAGATCATGGAATCATTCCATGAAGTGACTGCATCCTATTCTCCCCAATCAAATGGAGTAGCAGAAAGTTAGAATAGGACTTTATGGTTAACTCCATGCTTATAAGCTCGGAAGTACCAGAGAATTTGTGGGAAGAAACTCTAGTTTCAGCCTGTTATATCCTTAATAAGATTCCCTCTAAAAATAATGATCTAACCCCATATAAAGTTTGGAAACATAAAAAATCCAATCTTAGCTATTTAAAAGTGTGGGGGTGCTTGGCAAAAGTGAAAATACCTGATTTTAAAAGAAAGAAAATAGGACCTAAAACAGTGGGATGCGATTATTCATAGGATATGCAGCCAATAGTAATGCCAATAGATTTCTAGTGATTAATTCAGAAGAAAATGATATTAGTAACAACACCATCATTGAAGCCAGAGATGCCAACATATTTTGAAGACACCTTTCTACTTAGGACTAGAGTAGATAGTGGTATAGCTATTAGCTCTAGTAGAATAAGGACAAGTGAAATAGAAATAGAAGCAGAACCTTCGAAGAGTAAGAGATCCAGGGTAGAGAACACATTTGGATATGACTTCTATACATTTCTTATAGAAGACTCTCCAACTACCCTTTGAGGACGCAATGAAATTCTTGGATTCACCTTTTTGGGAGAAGCTGTGGACAATGAGATGCAGTCAATTATCCAAAATCATACTTGAAAATTAATTGATCTTCCTCCTGGCTGTAAAACTATAGGATGCAAATGAATCTTTAAGAAGAAACTTAGGCCTAATGGCTCTGTAGATAAATTTAAGGCTAGATTAGTTGCCAAGGGTTTACTCAGAGACCTGGGGTAGATTTATTTGATGTCTATGCACCTGTAGCTAGGATTACAACTATTAGGATTCTTATGGCATTAGCCTCCATCCATAGATTAGTAATTCATCAGATGGATGTCAAGACAGCTTTTCTAAATAGAAACTTAAATGAAGAAATCTATATAGACCAGCCATAGGGATTTGTAATTCCCAAGCCAAGAAAATAAAGTTTGCAGACTAGTCAGATCTCTCTATGGTCTTAAACAAGCACCCAAGCAATGGCACTTGAAATTTGATGAAACCATAATGACATTTGGATTTGAAATCAATAGCATAGACGAATGTGTATATCATAAGATAGTTGGATACAAATTTATGATCTTGTGCCTCTATGTTGATGATATACTGATCTTTGTAACAGATCTTCAGATAGTTGATGAAGTAAAACAATTCTTAAGTCATAAGTTTGATATGAAAGATTTGGGACAAGCTGACTTAATTTTAAATATCAAAATAATTAGAAGTGCAAAATATAATTGAGTTATCTCAAAGTCATTATGTTGACAAGATACTAAATTTTAAATTTCGATTGTCAGCTTGTCTTTACTCCCTTTGATCCCTCTACACACCTTAAGAAGAACTTAGGAATTCCTATCCTTCAAAGCCTATATGCTCAAATAATAGGCTCACTAGGATTCATAGCAAACTACACCAGGCCAGACATAGTATATACTATAAATAGACTTAGTAAATATACTGTTAATCCAAATAGAGATCACTGGACAGCATTAGAGAGGATCCTTGGGTATCTTAAGGGTACCAAGTCCTATAGTTTGCACTTTAGTGGGTTTCTACTGTTCTTGGAAGGCTATAGTGATGCCAACTCGATCATAGATACCTTCGATGTTAAATCTACCACAGGATATGTCTTCTCCTAGGAGGTGCCTGCTGTGTCTTGGAAATCCACCAAACAAACCTTGACATCTAGGGAGTATCATAGAGTCTGAACTGATAGCTTTAGACACCACTAGCATTGAGGCTGAGTGGCTTAGAGATCTACTTATCAACCTTCATGTAGATGAGTCACCTTGACCACCTGTCTCCTTATATTGTGACTGTAAATCTGCTATAGATAAACGCAACCAAGAAAATGCTAATGTAAAAAATGAACAGGCACTTAAAAGTGCATCATAAATCATTAAGATATAAATTAAAAAATAACGTTATTTCTTTGAATTTTGTAAAATCATAAAATAATTTGGCTGGTCAGCTTACAAAAGGTTTATCTAGAACAGTGGTTCTAAAGTCGTCGAGGGGGATGATGTTAGAAAACCCGATCATGCCGCTGAAATTTAAAAAAAATTCAGATGCAGCGGAAGAGGCATGCGCGGGATCAACCGTTCATCTCATGAATGTTGTTCAAAAATCGTTCGTAGATAGATAAGGATTAAAAACTTTTAAAACCTTTAGAAGATCAGATCTTCACCTTGTGCGGGTAGATGATCACCGCAACTGAAGTTCGTGGTTTTGAAAGAAGGTTCGCTTGAAGCCGCACACGCGTCCGGCCTCTACGGGTATCCACACGAAGCAGAGGACCAATCCAAACACTCTAATCTCCCCGGGGTGCTAGCTCCCTTGCGGAGATTTGTTTTGATGGCTGATCACCTCCTTCTCAATCAACTCTTGAATGTCAGAGGGAGGATGAAGAAGAAGAAGACTCCAGGGAGAAGAATCAAAAGGCTAGTTGCAGCCTTGATTTCCCTGCGTTGGAACCAAGGATGAAGGCCAAGAGGAGGCGCACAGCTCCTCTTCTTTTTCCTTTGCTGATGGCGGCTGAAAACCCCAAGAGAAAAGGGTGGCTCACGGTTGAAAGGAGGGGGAAAAGAATTCACCTAGGGTTTGTTCCTTTACCTCCTTATAAAGACACATGAAGCTCCTACATTTTAGGAGCTTTATGTTTTTCCTTTTGGAGCCAAGAAGAGGGGCGCACGCCCCTCTTCACTTCTCTTTGATTTCGGCCAAGGAGGAGGTCCTCCTCATCACGCATGCCCTACTTGATCCAATCAAGTGGGGCGTGGGGTCTAATGGCAAGGTGGTCTAGTCCTCTTCCAAAGAGGATTAGGTGCACCTATTTGTTTTCCTTCAAATCCTAATCCAATTAGGATTTGATTGAATCATGACTCAATTGAACCTTTCAATCCTAATCAAATTAGGAGTCATCATAATTCATTAGATTAATAATTAATTAGGAACTTAAGAAATCCTAATCCAATTAGGACTTATTTAATTTTAGTCCTAATCCAATTAGGACTCTACTTTGAATCCGAAGTCCTAATCCAATTAGGACTTCTTAGGAATCCTATTCTAAGTAGGAATCCAAATTGAATTCAAAATCCTAATCTAATTAGGATTGTAGGAATCTTACTCCAAGTAGGACTCCCAGTCCTAGTCCAAGTAGGATTTCCAGTCCTAATCCAATTAGGACTCTAGGAATCCTACTCCAAGTAGGATTCATATTTTAAGTCCAATTAATTAATTCCCAGTGTTTCCTTCTTCAACTGATTATCAATCGAATTGATTACTCGTGATTCATAATCACTATTCAACCATCAGATCGGTCAATACTTCTAGTGTGTGTGACCCCATAGGTTTCTATTCTGACTGGTAGTGAGATATATTATGATCTCTATCACAATATCATTGAAAACTCCTTTCAATGAGTTGGAACAGTTCCAACTCAACTCATTAGGGTTTATCGATCATCAAGATATACCCTGTGAGTCTCACCATCCACCAGTGACACCTAGCAGCATGTAGTGGCCACCCAACAGAATGGAATCATGAACCTCTAGGTGCAGTTGTCGTGTGATACAGTCCTACTATCGTGGATCCCTACAGGATGGAGGTCATGGATAACTCGTCAAATCCCTTCGTCTGTCATATGTCAAGATTTATTCGACTCGAGTTCGATAGTGGAAAACTCTTTCTCCACTTTCTATTACTGCCCTGGCCAAGGTCTTAGAACTCAGTCTAACAAATCACATAGGATCACTCCTCTTCTATCAAGGTCGATAGATTCCATGTAAGTGCATACCCTACTCCTACAGTAACTTACTGCAGCCAATCTACACTACAAGGACCCATATAACTAGAGACCATGTATACGTGTAATCAAACTACAATAACCTCACTGTGAGTAGCTGAAGCACCGCAGGTCAAAGGACCAGTCATACTACTGCAACATCAAGCAAGTCACTGACGAGTGGATAGACATCCAAGTGACTTCTTGTCTTGGTCACGCTCAGTACCCTTGTTCTCTAACAAGCACCTGCACTATCACTTCAGTGTCTCTACACTGTGGACTCAAGTCTCGTCCATCCAGAAGGAAAGTGATCTGTGCACTGATCGGATCGATCACCGTCCTCGTGATGATCCATTGATCAGGAGCATTTAGAAATTAATCACCAATAATACATGGCTCAATTCTCAACTCTTGAGAATATGCATCATCATCTTATTAATTTCTTGGACGATTCATAGACACATAATAATATGAATAAAAAGATGCCTTTTATTTATTCAATAATAAATAGTCAAGTTACAAAATTATGTCCCTAGAATTAACAATGTGTCAGCTAGATTGGCTTCTAGGGCATACATCTAACAATCTCCCACTTGCACTAAAGCCAATCAGTCATATATCTAAGCCCCATCTTCTCAAGGTGGGCTTCAGTCTTTTGCTGACTTAACTGCTTAGTGAACGGGTCTGCCCACGTTATCCGCGGAGTCTACTCTCTGCACCTCTACATATTTCTTCTCAACATAGTCGCGTATGAAGTGGAAGCGCCGCTCTATGTGCTTGGACTCTGTTGAGACTTGGCTCCATAGCTTGTGCTATGGTGCCAATGTTATCGCAGTAAAGTGTTATGGCATCTAATGACATTACACCTAACTCTGCAATGAACTTTAACAGAAGGTTTCCACTGCATCCTTAGATACGGCTTAACATTCAGCTTCTAAGGTAGAATCTATAATGATCGGTTGTTTGAACTCTTCCAATTTACTGAACCACCATTGCTCATATTCTGATGTAGACTTTCTATCATCAATATGTGTGCATCCTTCTACCTTCAATTCTGATCTTCTTCTAAAGACAAGAACATGTCCTTAGTTCTTCTCCAAGTACTTAAGACTGTTCTTCACAGCTACGCAGTGCTTTTTGCCTGGATCTGATTGACATATACTCGTGACATTCACAGCATGTACTATATCAAGTCATGTACATAGCATTGGCATACATGAGGCTCCCTATTGCTGATGCATAGGGGATCTTGCTCATGCGTTGAATCTCTTCAGATGTGTTGGGGCACATCTTCTTGGAGAGATTATTCCATGCTTAGGGGTAAGAGACCCCTTTTAGAGTTTTCCATGCTGAACCTTTTCAGCACTTCCTCTATGTACATCTTCTGTGATAGGCCAAGCATCCTTTTAGATCTATCTCTATAGACCTTTATTCCCAAAATATAGGATGCTTCCCCAAGGTCTTTTATGGAGAACCTTTTTGACAACCAGACCTTGACCGAGGTTATCATGGGAATATCATTTCCTATCAGGAGGATGTCGTACAGTACGAGAAATACGACAGCACTCCCACTAACCCTTTTGTAAACACACGGTTCCTCTTCGTTTTTGATGAAATCAAACGTTTTGATTATATCGTTGAAACGAGTGTTCCAACTCCGAGATACTTGTTTTTGTCCACAGATGAACCTTTGCAGCTTACAGACCTTGTGATCACCATCATCGTATCATGATATGCTGCAACAGCAAGCAATATTCAAATGGACTTTTGCAATGCTACAGGTGAAAAGTATCCTTATAATCCGTGCCTTCGCACTGACTATAACCTTTCGCCTCTAGCCTTGCTTTATAGGTCTCTACCTAGCCATCCAAACTTAATGTTCTCTTGTAGATCCATTTACACCCAATAGGTACTATACCTTCTGGTGGATCCACTAAGATCCAGATTTGGCTGGAATGCATGGAGTCCATCACTGACTTTATCGCTTCCAGCCATCTCCCGGAATCGATGTCTAACATTGCCTCGTTGTAGGTATTGAGATCCTTACCTTGATCCCTATCTCCCATGAGGAATACTTCCTCTACATCCTCTGTAAGCATACCTAAGTACCTTTCAGGCGGACGGGAGATCCTACTAGATTTACGAGGTGGAGTAGGTACTACGTGTACTGGCTTAATATGAATAGGTTCTATAGGCACAATGGCTCGTTGCTCTTTAGAGACTTTTTCTTAGAGCTCATTTTTCCTCCCACTGTCTCTATCAAGGATAAACTATTTTCATGAAGATAGCATGGCGTCTCACAAACACTTTGTGATCCTTTGGGACGAAAAAATCGTATCCTAATAATTCTTTCAGGATATTCAATAAAACGAGCATTAATTGTCCTATCCTCTAACTTGTCCGCCTGTTGTCGCTTGACGTGGGCCGGACATCCCCAAATCTTGAGATGACCAAGACTCGACTTCTTACCATGTCATATCTCATATGGTGTGGTAGGAACGGACTTTAGAGAAAATTCTATTCAATAAGTAAATAGCTGAAAATAGGGCATCTATCTAAAGAAACAAGGGTAAATCAGTGAAGCTCATCATGGATCGGACCATATCCAATAGAGTCCGATTCCTCCTCTCCGACACTCCGTTGAACTGAGGTGTACCAGGAGGAGTCCATTATAAAACTATACCATTCTCCTTGAGATAATCACGGAACTCTCCACTAAGGTATTTACCTCTTCAATCTGATCGAAGAACCTTAGTGAGTTTTTCTATATGTTTTTTTACTTCATATTTAAACTCTTTGAACCTTTCAAAAGTTTCAGATTTGTGTATCATACACATATCCATATCGTGAGTAATCATCGGTAAATGAAGTAAAAAATTATAACCCCTAGCCTGCACATCGAATGGGCCACACACATCAGTGTGTACTAGGATAAGTATTTCAGTGGACCTCCCTGTGTCCTACAAAGGATAACTTGGCCATCTTTCCTTGAAGGCAGAATCCACAAATCGAATATGACTCGAAAGTTAATGAGCCCAGAAGCTCATGTTTCTCCAATTTGTTTATTCTGTCTTCTCCTATATGGCCAAGCCTGAGGTGCCACAAATACTTCAGATTTATCTTATTTCTGGATCTTTTAAATCCTATGGTATTCACTGTTTGCTCAGATACATTCACAGATACATCCATATGTATGTGATAGAGACTGTTAAATCATAAAACCACATTGAACCTAATTTATTTCTCAAATAAATGGAATAGTAGTCTTAAAAAGATCTTTCTGTGCTAAGATACAGAAATCAAATTTCTGCTAGCAACAGGTAACAGTCCCTAAGTATCCTGAGCATATCTGACATACTTTCTGAAGGTCTATCACCCTTTATGTTCTTTATGCTTCCCATGTATGTAGGACAGTTCCTCTTCCAAATGGCCGTCCATGATGCAATGAAAACATTTTTCCTTGCAATTGGCCTTTTTCTTGAAACTTCCTTATTTGGCATTTTCTCGGTCTTCTGTTTCTTTGCAGGCTTTTTCTTCTTCCAAATAGACTCTCTCTTGAAAGTAGAAACCAGCTCGACAGTGAGAACGATGCCCCTTGAACTCTTCAAGGCCCCTAAGGTAGTTACCAATTTATTTAACAATTCTGTTTTGGTGCATACAATCTTGTTCATACGGTAATTTACTATAAACTGTTCATATGAAGCTAGAAGGGATTGTGGGATCAAATCCGTTTGCAATTCTTTATGCATGGTCATGCCGAGCTTCTCAAGCTTCTCTAAGTCCTTTATCATGGTCAAACCATGATCATGGACAGACTGTCCATCGCGCATCTTTGCCTTGAAGAGCCTCTTGGACACTTCAAAACATGCTGCGCGACTCTGATCGCCATACAACTCTTGCAGGTGATTTAATATGTTCCTGGCAGTCTTCATGGTCTCATGCTGGCATTGTAATTCATTGGACATGGATGCCATTGTGCAGCACCTAACCTTATTGTCATTGTTCGTCCACTTTAGCATGCGTCTTACGCTGATCAGTGATCGGACAGATTGGTAACATGGAGATTCCATGGTCTAGCACATACCCTAATTTCATAATTCAAAATTATTTTTGAAGTTTGCTGAGCCAGTCTTTATAATTGGGTTTGGTCAAACGGTTGTTCTATAGGATATGAGTTAAAAGTCTAGAAGCTGACTTTATAATCCTCAGAGAGTAAAGATTCTAGTTAGAATTTTGTACTTGATCCTAATTTGTTCTAGGGTCTTTTAGAACAAATGTACCTTCCACTATTTTCTCGAATTCCTCATACTCCCCTGGTAGAAAAACGGAAATCCCACACGACTAGGGTTTCTAGTGGGTACTGCGGTCCCACCGATTTACATGCCACCTCACCTAACAGTTATTGGTGACACATAGATTGATGAATGTACAACTCTTGTACAATACTTCTCAAGCATGTTGCAGTGTAACTTGGTCTCTAAGCCATGAAAACCTCACCTAACAGTTATTGGTCCCATTTCTTAGTTAAGTCAGACCCACCGTATAACCGTAGGAATAAAGTCGTCATTGGGTCCTCACCTAACAGTTATTGGTGCCCAACCCCACCTTTACCCTACAACATCTCATGTCTATAGAGAGGTCCAGCCCCCCGATGCAACTTGACCACTGTATCCAGCCGAGACAAATCAACATCAGAAAGGCCTTAGCAGCTCTACTACAGTGGAAGACCTATTGACTTAATATTGGTTAATCAGGTCTTAGTGTTTGCAACTTGAGCTCTTCATAAGAGATAATCGAACAATTGGTCAGGTAAGCAGGTGGGAGGCTCCCCTTACTCAGAGAGTAAGGTCCTAATTAAGTAACCACCTTTCATGCTTTCCTAGACACCAATTAGATCAATTAATCTAATATGACTTGCTCATGTTGGTTCACTCTCGACTTGATTGAGGAGGTTTTAATTAAGGTCTCAATTGGGTTTGCTACATCACATGTAAACCTATCTACCCGGCTTTCATTCACATCACATGCAAACGGCATATCACAGGCAGTTATAATCGCAGCAGTAAATAAAGCTAAACTTTAAATAGGTGATGATCATGGATTCTAATTAGGTCGTATTACAAGCATATGCACGTCAATCGATCAACTGGTCTTCAACTCTTGAATTGGTTCCAAGCCTCCTTGATTCGATCCTTGATCAACTCTTGATCCAATCGCCATCAACTGCTTAGATCGCCTGTTCATCTCATGCCTTGTCTTCAACTTGATCGTTGACGTACATCACATCACAGAAATACAACCAGATGTAAAATAAAATAAAAATAATAATAAATTACATCTCCTTTTAGGAGGCACGCAGGCCTCTCAAAACATCAAATAAGATGCATGCAAGCATCTGAAAAATTACATGACATTGCAGATCACATCGCAGGTCTTTACATTTAATACCAAAAGGGTTTGAATCCTATGATCATCACCACATGCAGCAATTATAATTTTCAGATCTGAAAACTAACTGATTATATCATGACATAGGTTGCTGATCATGCTAATCATGATTCTAAACTTTGTAATCTCATTAACAATGCAATTAGAATCATCATCTTATCACATAAAAATCAGCATGCAAAAATCAGCACCCTAGAAAAATCTGCGTGCAGAAAATTTTCAGCATGCATAATCTTTCAATTTTCAGATCTAATAAGCCTATTAATAATTAATCCTTACCTTAATCTACGATGCCTAGGCTCTGATACCATTGTTAGAAAACCCCAATCATGCCGCTGAAATTTTAAAAAAAATTCAGATGCAGCGGAAGAGGCATGCGCGGGATCAACCGTTCATCTCATGAACGTTGTTCAAAAACCGTTCGTAGATAGATAAGGATTAAAAACTTTTAAAACCTTTAGAAGATCAGATCTTCACCTTGTGCGGGTAGATGATCACCGCAAACTGAAGTTCGTGGTTTTGGAAGAAGGTTAGCTTGAAGCTGCACACGTGTCCGGCCTCTACGGGTATCCACACGAAGCAGAGGACCAATCCAAACACTCTAATCTTCCCGGGGTACTAGCTCCCTTGCAGAGATTTGTTTTGATGGCTGATCACCTCCTTCTCAATCAACTCTTGAATGTCAGAGGGAGGATGAAGAAGAAGAAGACTCCAGGGAGAAGAATCAAAAGGCTAGTTGCAGCCTTTTGATTTCCCTGCGTTGGAACCAAGGATGAAGGCCAAGAGGAGGCGCACGGCTTCTCTTCTTTTTCCTTTGCTGATGGCGGCTGAAAACCCAAGAGAAAAGGGTGGCTCACGGCTGAAAGGAGGGGGAAAAGAATTCACCTAGGGTTTGTTCCTTTACCTCCTTATAAAGACACATGAAGCTCCTACATTTTAGGAGCTTTATGTTTTTCCTTTTGGAGCCAAGAAGAGGGGCGCACGCCCCTCTTCACTTCTCTTTGATTTCGGCCAAGGAGGAGGTTCTCCTCATCACGCATGCCCTACTTGATCCAATCAAGTGGGGCGTGGGGTCTAATGCAAGGTGGTCTAGTCCTCTTCCAAAGAGGATTAGGTGCACCTATTTGTTTTCCCTTCAAATCCTAATCCAATTAGGATTTGATTGAATCATGACTCAATTGAACCTTTCAATCCTAATCAAATTAGGAGTCATCATAATTCATTAGATTAATAATTAATTAGGACTTAAGAAATCCTAATCCAATTAGGACTTATTTAATTTTAGTCCTAATCCAATTAGGACTCTACTTTGAATCTGAAGTCCTAATCCAATTAGGACTTCTTAGGAATCCTATTCTAAGTAGGAATCCAAATTGAATTCAAAATCCTAATCTAATTAGGATTGTAGGAATCCTACTCCAAGTAGGACTCCCAGTCCTAGTCCAAGTAGGATTTCCAGTCCTAATCCAATTAGGACTCCAGGAATCCTACTCCAAGTAGGATTCATATTTTAAGTCCAATTAATTAATTCCCAGTGTTCCTTCTTCAACTGATTATCAATCGAATTGATTACTCGTGATTCATAATCACTATTCAACCATCGGATCGGTCAATACTTCTAGTGTGTGTGACCCCATAGGTTCTATTCTGACTGGTAGTGAGATATATTGTGATCTCTATCATAATATCATTGAAAACTCCTTTCAATGGGTTGGAACAGTTCCAACTCAACTCATTAGGGTTTATCGATCATCAAGATATACCCTGTGAGTCTCACCATCCACCAGTGACACCTAGCAGCATGTAGTGGCCACCCAGCAGAATGGAATCATGAACCTCTAGGTGCAGTTGTCGTGTGATACAGTCCTACTATCGTGGATCCCTACAGGACGGAGGTCATGGATAACTCGTCAAACCCCTTCGTCTGTCATATGCCAAGATTTATTCGACTCGAGTTCGATAGTGGAAAACTCTTTCTCCACTTTCTATTACTGCCCTGGCCAAGGTCTTAGAACTCAGTCTAACAAATCACATAGGATCACTCCTCTTCTATCAAGGTCGATAGATTCCATGTAAGTGCATACCCTTCTCCTACAGTGAACTTACTGCAGCCAATCTACACTACAAGGACCCATATAACTAGAGACCATGTATACATGTAGTCAAACTACAATAACCTCACTGTGAGTAGCTGAAGCACCGCAGGTCAAAGGACCAGTCATACTACTGCAACATCAAGCAAGTTACTGATGAGTGGATAGACATCCAAGTGACTTCTTGTCTCGGTCACGCTCAGTACCCTTGTTCTCTAACAAGCACCTGCACTATCACTTCAGTGTCCCTACACTGTGGACTCAAGTCTCGTCCATCCAGAAGGAAAGTGATCTGTGCACTGATCGAATCGATCACCGTCCTCATGATGATCCATTGATTAGGAGCATTTAGAAATTAATCACCAATGATACATGGTTCAAATTCTCAACTCTTGAGAATATGTATCATCATCTTATTAATTTCTTGGACGATTCATAGACGCATAAATAATATGAATGAAAAGATGCCTTTTATTTATTCAATAATAAATAGTCAAGTACAAAATTATGTCCCTAGAATTAATAATGTGTCAGCCAGATTGGCTTCTAGAGCATACATCTAACAGATGAGGCTTAGCCCATAAAGATAGATCACCACGGTGGGAACCCAATCTTAAAAGGTTCAATGGGTAGAAACAAACCGGAGTGTGACTAAGAGGAGCACTGTTTTATGTTTTCCTCATTCCTATGGCGCTAGTGCTAATAAAAGCAAACGGTAGGATGAGTTTATTTGTATAACTCTTAATGAGTATGAGATCCAAGAGGCAAGAGCTTCCTTACTAGCTTTCTTATTAGGGCTCATCTATATATGCAGTCGTGAGGCCGTGATTATGGAAAAAGGGTGATTTCCTAAAAAGCATATGATGGATATATGCGCATGTCCATATTAGCGCAACCCGCTTAGAACCCAGATCAGGCTATATTATGTGTGCTGTTGATTTATTCTGAGCCATAGACCGAGGTTCAAGGTTAAGACCACCTTGGCTCCACATATGTAATCAATTATCACTAAGTGAAGATTCAAACCAAAAGGTACCTACACCTATTACATAATATAAGATATCCAGCATTTTGTTTTGATTTTAATATTTAAAAATTAATTTTTGTGGGAATTTGAGGGAAAAATTAAATACGCACGCGGTCTTCTTGGGTTGCGTGCACGTTTGAAATTGGAAACGCCCGTTGGGCTTTTTTTTGGGAATAAATGGGCGCGCGCCAACGGGCGTCTGCTGGCGCACGTTGCCAGCATCCGAGTGAAGAGCGCAGATGCGTCCGTAAAATTACCTATATACCCCTGCTACCTCGTTTTTCATCCTTTTGGGGTACGAAAAAAATAGAGAAAAATATTGAAAAAATTCCGAAGAAAAGTTCTTCCTTCTTTTAGCCATTTCTAATTTTTATTTTTGCTCTTTTATATTTTATTTTATTTCTTTTATTTTGTTTTTTGCTTGATCTGCGAGTCTGATCGGATTCGGTTTGGCTTCTTCCGAGACGTACCGAAAAAGAAATTTAGAGTCGTTGTATCTCTGAGGAGGATTGCCGGAAGACCTGTACATGGGAACAAACACTTCTTTGGGACAGCGTCTACGCACTTCGACCTGCCTTCAATCAGACTATTTTTTCTTATTTTCATTTTAAATTTAATATTAGTAGATTTGTAGGATTTGTAATTTTATGATTTAAATCTATTAAATGAATAGATTTATTTTGTGTTAGGATAAATTTCTATTGTGCTAAAATAGATTTATTTTGATGCCTAATAATATATATATATATATATATATTATTGTTTTAAGAGTTTCTACTAATTGTAATTTTTAGATGCATCTGCTTATTTAGGTGATATATTCCTATCAACATTATGTCGCATACTTTTTTAAACCATGATGACGAAGGCGCACGATTCTCTGAATTGCAGCAACAAATATTTTTCGCTAATAAAATAAGTAAAATAATAATGACCAAACCGAACTTCCACAAGCCAAAAGATGCTCGGATGTTGAGCGAGAGAGACACCCACAAGTACATTATTCATGAGTCGCACTCTACCACCAAATAAATTCTCCGACCCACTCAAGGTTGCTATGAACCACATTCAAATGATTGGACACATTATGGAAAATATCTTCCTGCCTCCAAACCACAAAAATCAAAGCGTGTGCTATTTTTTTTAAATTTTTTTTCCTGAATACTCTCCTAAATGTCAAATTTTACATCAATATTTTTTTAAAATTATATTTATATATATATTATCGTAAAACACTTGTTTTGCTATTATGTTCTTTTTTTATTTTTATTTTTGCATATGTACCCACATCATCTAATATCATTAAAAAATTAACGATTTTAAATTAAAATGACTAAAATATTCTTAATAGGTAGATGTGCAAAAATGAACATTTATAAAATAGTTGGACAAAAAAATAATTTCAAAAAATATTTTATTTTTAATTAAAATAAATATGGTTTTTATTAACGGTATTAAAAGAATCGTTATATTAGGAATATTCGTACAATAATAGTACTTTATGGAGGTACAGAAATAAATATAAATTTTAAAAAAGTATCCATGCAAATTTGAATTGTGAGAAAGGTATTCATGAAAGAAAAAAAAAAAAGAAAATCCTCCATACATAATCAACAGCCAAGGAGCTGATATTAACATCTGATGTAAGGTACACTATACCTATCTATATACAATATTAAACCCACATCAGCAAGAATAGAGTCTTGAGAAAAAATTACATAAATTGTTGGTAGCGAACTCTCGATGCTCCCAATCCGCCACTTGATTCGCCGTCCAACAATAATAGGTAGCTTTAAGCAGAGAACATATATTCTTTCATAATAAAAGATCCTCGAAACGATGATTGATGGGATAATTTATCTGTGAGACGTTATTAATCCATATGATGACTACCTATATGAATCACCTTCCATCCATATTTATTAATCCATATGATGACTACCAATAGCACTGGAAATTAGGAACGAAATAGTGGCAAAAGGAGTGTGGTAGGTGGACATGACGCTACCACTCTGGTTAGGTTAAAACTAATTTCTCTCGCCCTTCCGTGGAAAAGTTGCCTCAAGCTGACCCTTTTCTCCATGGCTCCGTGATTGGCTGTTTTTGTCCTTTGGCGTTTTGCCATAGCCTGTCCTCTTGCTCCTCTTCATCCAAATTCAAGTCCTTTGGCATCAAGTTCCCATTGCCATTTTAACTCCTATTGCCCAGACAAAACACTGCCATGGATGCGGGCATTCTATAAACCACTGAGGAGTATCACCTTTTATCGATCAATAAAGTGACAGTAGCTACGGAGGGAAGTGAGACTCGATTCGACAGAGACCGCAGGATCACGTCACGTGGCAGAAGGACAGCAAAAGCAGTAAACAGGACACTGCGAGCCGCTCCTCCAAAATGAATACAAAAGGCGAGTAGGTGAGGCCGGGCCACCTCCATGTATATAAATAACAATGATAATAATAATAATAAGACATCAAGTTTGAACGAGTTCCATGGTTGTTGCATTCGATCAGGATTTATTCTTTGTTATTTAATGGCACTAAGGTTGACGCCAGAAGAGAACCGGCGGTTGCGGGTACGCATGGCACTCGACCAAAAGTTGCTGATCAAGTGGAGCAGCCAATTGGGCGGCCAATATTTTGCTCCTCAGGCGAGCTAAATCAACCAAGTTATAACCATGAATCAAAGGTGGGTTTTTGTCGGGGCAAAACTGGGGCAAACATGAATCTGGCTTTATCTAGGGTTTGGTTCACGGGAACCCAAAGTTCGGCGAGCGTACAACTTGTGGAGGTATCTTCAGGCAATCGGGCTGTGATGATTTCAGTTTTGATAGCGGTCAGTCTGGGGCTGGCGGCGGCGCTCGAATTAGGGAGAAGGAGAAAAACAAAGTAATGTGCTTTAGAGGGGATTAAAGAGAGGAGGGAGGGAGCTATGGCGGCAACGCTCAGCTAAGGTGGTGAAGGAGAAAAAAGAGGAAGGAGAGGGCTCGGTGGTGAATCAACTGCAGGAGATGGAAGATTTATAGGTGGGTTTTGGAAGGGATAAGTTTGGATCGTTGTGCCGCCTACGATTCTTACAACGGATGAGCTCGACCGAACATCCAAAGGCTGTTTGAACGACCCGTGGAGGCCTTACCAACCACAGCTCCGTGTGGTTCTCCACGGCTAGCGATCGGCAGGGGATCGCGATCCACTCAACCATAGAGGCAAAGAAGCAGAGGATCGTGATCGCGATCACAATCCTTTGTTTTAGTCTGCCCTTCTCGCTGAAGTCGATTGGGCCTGTCGACTTCAGCCCAAAATGGCCCACTCTAGGCCGGATCTGGTAACAATGGTCCTCCGTGGGGCCATTGACAACCAGTAAGCAATTGGGCAATAGACAGTTGCATTACATTAGAGATTGAAGGAGAGATAAGTAGCAGCACTCCTTCCTTAAAATCAAATAAAGGCTTCCTGTAGCGGTTCTCGTGGCTTCTAATGTACAGATTGGTACGTAGAAATATACGTAGAAATATCAGCAGTAGAGTCTAGCTACATTCACCACGTCACATGTTGAGCTCCTAATTTCCATGCAATGGTCCCAAGGCTTCTCCCAAAGGTCAAATGCTCTCGAGAATCCAGTGTTCATTTGTCCGCCCACATGCTCCCAACTTTCCAACCGGGCACCTGCGAATGCTGACCGGTCTCGCCGAGTGTACTCACTACCACACGTGGCAGTTCCTGGGCCTGCCACGTCTCACCGGCATTGCGCCATGCACATCCTGGGAGCATCAGGCCACACTCCACTCGTGGCAACCCTATGCCACAACGAGGACTCCACATTGTCCCTCTCCTATATTAGCACCACATCCCCCTGCCTCCCCCCAGCCACGCACTGAATCCCACCAAGCCCAATCCACCCACTGCCCACTTGCTTGCTCGCTCTTTCTTCACCAGCTCGAGCCACATAGCAAAGGAAATGGTTGTCATTGCCAGGATCAGCTCATTGTGCAAGGAGCTTGCCGTCGATCAGGTGATCGGTGTTGTCCACGAGGGCAAAGATTCTTATGAATATTATAACCAAAGAGAGTCGACACACGGAGACGGAGATGACGACGATGATGATGGAGATTGTGCTCCAGCTGCATGATTGGAAGGCAATGCCGACCCCAGCGGTGATTGTCTTCGGCTTTTTTAGCACCACTTTGTTACCTTCTAGAGTTCTATGGAAGTATTCAGTTGCTTCCAGTAGACATTAGCAAGACCACTCTATTACCATGATGTTCGGTCTTCTAGACTTCTATGGAAGTATTCAGACGCTTCCAGACATTAGCAACGATGTCTGAACTGTCGACCCTAATCTTATAGTCTATATATATTTCATGTTTCTATGGTCCTTCTATTCTACTCTAGTATGGAATGTTTCTCATGTGTCAGGGGTTTCTCCATGCATGATGAGAACTTGTCCTGATGGATGCCTGTTTCTCCCCCTCTCAGAAGACAACCTATCTCGGAACAGTGAGTGAGACTGAGAGAAGAAAAACAGATGATGCCATCAGAATATTTTCAATGGATAATAACGTGAGGATTGTCGTATGCTACGGATCTAAATAATGTTATCAAAACTTAGAGCCGCTTCAACCGTGTCTAAAGCGCGGAATAATCACATCGCAATGAATACCATAAGGTGTAGCGGTAGGGACCGGTCGTAGCTAAAGGCGAGGCAACGTGTTTGATGGGTGACGTAGCTGCTTAATTTTCTTCTCGTCCGCAGAGAATTTGTCTTTTTCTTTTGGGAAAAAAAAAACCCAATCTAGAATAAATAGATCCGTAAAATTAGAAAACAAGATATCCAAATACTGAACATATGCGTTCTGCACGGGCAAATTTTTCAAATTAAAACAGCAGATTTGAATCATGTTTGACAAGAAGTTTGTCTTTTTTGATAAAAAGAAAAAGAATAGCCCCATTGCATTACTACATCTGCATGCACATGGGCCAGGTTGGCTGATCAGGGTCAAGCCAAGCTTCAAATAGATGTGGCCTGAAAATGTTTCTAAAGCACCGAACGCATAGTTCTCTCCAGACCAAATACAAGCCAGCCAATTTTATAAGAGCTAGTGACTGATACCAAATAGGACCTTCAGCTCCTTTTCACGATATATGTATGTATGCATGAAAATCAAGGCTTCCACGGGCTACAAGAATTAGAAAAATGACATGACAAGATACAACCAGGATTTGAGCAAAGATGATACAACTAAAAATACAACAAAGGACCCTTGCAGATTTACCATGGGTGAATATTTGTGGTCGGTGAGTGCTCCAACACCCTGGTTGCCTATGGAACGAGCCTGTTGTAGGTTGGCGAGTTGGCTTCATCGCCCGCTCCGCAGGAAGCAGATGCAGCAGGACTCCTTAATCAATCACAAGCAAAACAACAATCGGCTTTTATCACCTAAACCATTTGCAGCCTTACGCCATGAAACTGGCGGCCTGCTCGCCAGAATAACCAGATGCAAGAACGAGCAGAAGCACAGGGCCAATAATTCCTTTTAGCTCAAGGATCCAATCAGAAATGCGTCAGCTGAAGAAACCCCATGGATCAATAAACACAACAGCATCCAAACATCAGAACCAATCTCTCTCCGAGACCAGGAGGGGCTAATCCCCAATCTGCCATCCCAACATCCGAGTTATTAAGAATGCTAGTCATTGTCCAAACCATAAGTAATGGATGGATAGCTCAAGGGAATTCATTCGGCAACAACTGAGATCCTTAAAGCAATGGCAGGATCAAAAATAAAATTTCCGCAAGATGCTCCTTAAGAAGCACCAAATGAAATATTACATAATCATGATTATGACATAATGGTCATGCTAATTCTAACCTTGGGAAGATTGAGACAAAGTATGCATGCCACACCTTTCCAGTGAAATGAAGAGTCAAGGCGTCTGTTTCTGATGACAGCAGGTTCATGCCATCTTTGCAGGCCATGTTGCTTGAGATGACATGATTATTCCCACGATGACTCCAAACAATCCAAGTGCGCTGCCAAAAATTTCAATCACCAAAATCTTTACAAAGAGTGATGAGTTCTGAGCATCAGATAGTGCACAGCTGCTTCCAATAATTCCCACACAAATCCTGTTGTCAAAGACACCCTCAATTTTTTGATTTAAAATGAATTACAACTTTTTCTTTCATCAGGAAAATCCCTTGAATAAATATTGAAAAACTCGAATGATAACATACCCACAAACTAGATTTTCAAAGCCCACAATGATCCCAGAAGCAAAGATTGCATAGCCAGCTCTAAGAGACTCTGGAACGTATATTTTAGATTCCGGCGCACTTTCTAATTTAGTTTGTAGGATGATTGCAACAATAACACCATATATTGCAACAGCCTCACAAAAAATAACACTGCAAAACAAGTGATTTCAACATAACCCTCAAGAAGTGTTAAATATAAGTGCAATTTAAATCGTTCTCAGCAATGACAAATAGACAATAGTTCATATACACAACATCATCATCATCACATAAATATTTTTTTCTAAAAAAAAAAAGCATCCATGTGCATCTGCATCATTACCTACACAGATCATTGTTTGAATATACAAGTCACAGTTCAGAGCCAACAATTTGATTGAAACACCAAATAACTTATGTTCTGCATTAAACATTATCTGGCATACAAAGAATTAAAACAAATACTGAAATACAAGTTCACTGGAGAAGCAAACAGAAACAAATGATTTATTCTTAACGGCAATAAACGCGCACATGAAACATTACTTACACATAGTAATTGAAGACTTTCAATTTGATTTGACTAAAACATCAATCTTTTTTATGTTTTGCATTAAACCTTATCTGATAAAATCATGAAGACACCTTAGATTAATTCTGTTAATGACAGAGAAATTAATTTTACATCAAGGGGAGAGAACAAATATATGAGTGCTCTTAAAATCTTGCAATTTAAGATTATCAGTAGTGACACCACATAGACACCCTTCCTTTAGGGGATGTTTGGATACCTGCATAAATAACCCTAAGAATGATCCATGTATGGCAGACTGTTAGAACAGAATATCCTTGGGAGAGACATTTAAATTATTTAAAGAAATCATTGATCTTAGAATCCTAAAAAAGTTGGAATATTATAAATCATCTTTTCAAGAATAGTGCAGAATCCCTCCTTTTTTGGGATTGTGCGCAATCTCAAAGCTCCCTGTTTGTGCTGATTTCTCCTCTCTCGTTGCTTCATCTCTCAGCTTTTGGCTGAATTAGCAACTCATCAGGGACAATGATGTATTCAGGCATCCGAACAGGCCCTCATTGTCTAAGATTCAAGATGAAATTTGAAAGAGCATGTAGATGGGTGTGAGCATGAGCATGCTGAAGAAGCTAAATTCTTCCTTCAATCATTCACGTAGAGTGAGTTAAATATACATTTTTGGAATAGCATGTTGCGAAAGGTAAGGGTGGATAATGTAAACACCTCAACCTTCAGCACCCAGTTTTTAGGTGCTTTATCAAAGAAAACTTTAAGATAATTTTTGAAGTAGTGATGACTGACCATTCAACTATCTTTTTTCAGCTCAAGCAGAGCTTACATATTCGAAGGCATATAAGATATTCAATTTTTTTTTTTCTGTCCACAGGAATGGTCAACAAGCAAATGTTATCTTGATCATGGTTGCCATTCTGACAAGCAAATGTGGCAATAATAAGAAGAGCTAAGAATTTGTATGTCATGATGTTGACAAGGAGAAACAATTAGCATTAATTGAAGATTCCTTCCAAGGTATTGCTTGGCAATGATGAAATGATAATTTGGAGAATTCAGAATAATTTTGAGATGCAAAGTGAGAAATGCTTGAAAGAAAAATTATGCACCTGAGCTGCACTTTTACTTTGTGTCTGCTCTAAGCAATGGATACATGAAAACAAAAAAGAAAAAACAAGCAACCCATCATTTTATTTTGTCTTTAACCTTAACTCTATATATTTCATTTTTTTGTGAGAGTGCTTCTGCAAAATGTATGACACAAAATTGATAAAATCAGGACTACCCAAAAGTTGATTTAGAAAAATGCTTCCTATGAGGATCTGACCATAGCATCAAGATCTTTTGTGCTACGCAAGACATGACTGACCTCATAGTCACTCAATTCTTACCCCCTATGACTAGCGACAGAAATAAGTTCTTCTCGGCACACCATCAGCTCCAGTCTAAGCCACAAAATCATCTCCAAAGATATTATAATTTGAAGTCACACAAGATTTCTGTATTATATACAGGAAAGTGTCCCCCCTAAACTTCCTGTGTTTTGTTGTAGTGGTCAAGTTTGAATCCTCCATAACCCTGTCTTTGGGAACTTCCTACATTTTGACATGTGAAGTATGCCTGTTGGACAATTCTTTAACGTAACTCATGTTATGGTATATGGAGTCCTAATACCAAAAGGACCTTATATACAAATTGAAATCTAACCCAAGCTAAAAGCTTAAGCTGTTAGGTTTTGCGCTCCATCATCTATATCAAACCTTCTCTCTTGTATTACTTATTCCATGTGTGCCTAAGCTACTTAAATCATTAAGTTTTCGACCCAATCGCCTATATATTTCCTTCACCCACATATTATTTATTTCATTTGGCACTAAACCTCATACATGACCCTCAACAATCTTCACCTTCACATGTAAGCCAAGTTCAGCTCCCCTTTGAGTATAATCCACTACTCTCCGACCAAATCTTGTGCCCATTTACTCTTTTGATTGCACCACATGTTGCTGCGGTAACCCAAGAGCTACACTATCCAAGAGCTAGCTTCACTATAGCATGTTGTGGCTCTAGTCCAAGAGCCAAGCTTTGCCACATGTTTCCAGGAGTTTTAAGATCTTGCAGGAACCATGTTTGAGCCTGCACTTTAACCCAGCATGCCTTACTCAATGAAGTCCACTTACCGCAACCATCTGCCGTACCTAGGCTACCACGACTTCACTCTAAGAACTTGCATGTTACAATTCTCCATAAGAGTCGGCAATTCTAGCACCTTTACAACTTGGAGAGTCCAGGATTTTCAACCATCATCTTTGATAGGGGACTGAGAGTCCTGATACCAAAGGAGTTAATAAATGCATGTGTGTGAATTGAAACCCAACTTAACCTAAAAGCTTAAGTCATTAATTTTTGGATCAAATCATTTTTATCAATCCTTCTTCCTCACATTATTTATTCCATGTGGGACAAAACCTCATGTGTGGCCCCTCAACTACTCTAGCTTGTCATCTAGCGCTTCTAGTAAAAGCAAAACCATGATACTGACATCATTTATTCTAAAAAATGATGCAACATACCCAAGATATGGTATGGGACGTAACGGATCTAGGGCAGAAGTTGCCCAACCTCTGACGACAGGCTGATAGAACCAAAAGGCATTCATGATATTTTTCAGCTCAACAGGCAATAACAAATTTAGGGTGCTTTTTTCTCTTTCTCAGCTATAATCAACTTCTCAAATTCCAAAGTTTGGACTCTTCTGAATGAAGACACTTTGTGGCACTTCAACTTTCAAGCTTTAGCTTTTTATGTGCTCAAACCACTGCTGGCTGTAGTTACCAAATATCTACAATTGAAGAAGCATCGCTTGCTACACTTAATCTGGAAACACTCAAATCCATAACATTTCATGTTTTTTTTTTTTTGGTAAAAGCGAAACATTTCATGGTTTCACTGGCACATGGGGACCATATGTAAGTCAAACAAACCTTTTGAAGAAACGTTTTTTTAAATCTAAATTTCATTTATGCTACGATATTGCCCATTCCTTGAAACAATTTCACAAACCTTATCAGATCAATAAGGTCAATGTTAATAACAACCTTATGGAACAGTGCAATTGGACTGCTAGAGTCATATTTGGGTCAATCAAGTCTCGCATAAATGGAACTACAAAGACAGTAAGGATAAAGATAATCATCTATTTGTATCATAGCACCTTTTAAAGAAGGCATCCAAAAAAAAAGCAATTTGAAAACAAAAAAGAATAGCCAGCTACGACAAACTTCTTTCAATGACTTTACATTGTATCACATTCTCAACCATTCATCAAAATCAGCTTACATCATGCTCATAATGACAGACAGCACAGACCACATACCACTATACTTGATCGTAACAGTCAAAATCCAAAATTGGCACTGATTTTTATTGAAGGAAAAAAAATCTTCGATCCAAAGAACATTTACCTGTGTTCAGATTATTTCCAAGCAGAATGCAGGTGGAAATAAAGTAAAAATATCCAAGTAAATATATTTCTAATCTTTGTAAAAGATTATTTCCTAATAATAAGAAGAAAGAGGAGGAGGAGGAGGAGGAGAAATGCATACCTGATGAGATTCTTGCAGGTGATCCTAGGAGCCTTGATCGCCGCACCAATCAAGCTGATTCCCGTTATATATTCCCCTAAGAACAAAGGTAATGATAGGAGATAAAGATACTTTCCAATATTGGAAAAAGAAAACAACAATCGAATTAAGCGAAAACGAAGCGCTCGCGGAGGGCGCAGATGATCTCACCAGGCCGCCCCAAGGACGGAGAAGCCGATGGAGATGGCTATGCTGACTGCCGAGAAAGTATACGGGGAGATATGCACCAATGCCCGCGACCAGGAGCTCGATCCCGCCATCTTCTTGGATTCGCCCTCCTTTTCCCCCTCTCTTCTCCGAATCAAAAGGGGTGGTAGAACGACGAGATTTCTCTCCCGCAAGAACTGATCTCGGTCGAATTGCGAGAAAACGGAACCGAGATTAGGGTTTCCCGATGGGATTATAAGGGGAGATTAGGGTTTCGATGAGAGGTGGAGTCCGTGGGAATCGACGATGGGACAGAGGACATGGGACCTCGGGGTGGGAGGGATCCCAACGACAGACGATGAATGCTTCCATAAATTTCCCAGAGAAGATAAAAATTGGAAATATGTCGTAGATTCCTCTGTAACCTTTAGATATGGATCAGACGGACAGGAAATATAGATAAGCCACGTCATAGTCCAATATGACCTCTATATTAGCTTGGTGTGTTGTGCTTTATGGCCGTCCGGCCCATTGGTTGATTGATGCGCACCTGGGCAAATGCCTGCTCTTAAAAATGTGCGGCTGGTTTCAGACTGGGGTTCGGAGATCAGTCCCGGGCCCACCGCATCCGTGGGCCCAGGCATCACGGAGTCGAGCCTGACCAGGCCATGCAATTTTGGGGCACGGAAAGACTTAATTTGTCTTTTTTTTTTTTTTTGGCTTTGTTTAACTTTTTTGAACTCAGTCGCTAGATCAGATGAAAATATTGATTTAGGATCTGAATTCTGACATCTTAATCCAGGACCAGAGTTTTCTTGATTGGGTCCTCGTCCACTTAAGCTCGACCGACTCATTTATACGCCTGCATCTAATCACATCAACTTGTCGCATTTTAATTTTCTTTAAAAGAGATTAGATTTTTTTTGTTTCATTATTTTATTTTTGAAAAAAAAGATAATATTTAACTAGGAAAAAAAATTATGATACCATTTTTTTTCTATGCTCAGCGTGATGATTGGTGGACTGGTACGTGGAGACATGCCTACCGCCCGTATATTTCCACATATTGTTGCATACTGCCACAAGAAATTGTGGTACTAGTTCAGAAAAATATGATGCCAAGAAACAACATATCTTAACTAACCAAGGTATTTTTCTAATTTTTTCATCTCAAAATAAAAAACTTTACTACTAAAATAGTATACGGCATGCAGTGCACATAATTCAATCAAGACAAGGGAACATTTTATAAACAAATATGATCTCATCGATTAATAAAGTTTGGTGACCATGATCTCTCAATAATCTCATGTGGTATTTTATTTGCAACTATTTTAGATTAAATATGTAAGTGTACGATTTTTTTCTAAAAATGTGCATATTACGAAAAGCAGAGGAAGCTCCGTAATGTCGACGGAGAGCGAAGACGTAAGGGTTGGGAAATATGCATTGGACTGCGAGAAAGCGTAGGTTGGACTCCAAGTAGCGACTCTACGCGGAACTCAAATACCGGCTACCGCAGCGCTCGGGATCTCTTCGTGGCATAGATGTCAAACGGAAAAATGCGTTCTGCTCGCGTCCTACCCCACTAAAGTCTTTTATTGACTCGGACGATACAGCCGTCCACGCGGAACAATAGCTATGCCTAGGGGAATGCTCTAGCTAAAAAATAATTTTGGATCTCTTGAGGGGGGGGGGGGGTGGGGGGGTGGGAAATGGACCACCCCACATACAATTAAAACACCCAAATCCGAGGGGGGGTGGAAATGGACCACCCCACATACAATTAAAACACCCAAATCCGACAGCGAGTCGAGCTCATAGGCCGAGCCGAGCACAGAAGGCCGAGACCAGAATGCTGCCGAACACAGAAGGCCGAGACCAGAAGGCTACCGAGCACAGAAGGCTGCCGAGACCAGAAGGCCGAAATTAGAAGGCCGAGCACAGAAGGCTGCCGAGCTCAGAAGGCCGAGCACAGAAGGCTGCCGAGCTTGGAAGGCCGAGCTCAGAAGGCCGAGCATAGCAGGCCGAGACCAGAAGGCCGAGCACAGCAGGCCGAGACTAGAAGGCTGCCGAGCTCAGAAGGCCGAGCACAGAAGGCTGCCGAGCTCAGAAGGCCGAGCACAGAAGGCCGAGCTGACCTCAGAAGGCCGACCTCGTCGTCTATATGCTGCGGCCATGCCCTGCAGCAACCTCACCGCACCATACTTTACTTGCCGGCCACGCCACGACATATCAATCAGGAACCATACCCTGCTACGACTGTCAACGCCTCACCATTCCCAAGAATGTACTGCACTGCGCGCCACTAGCAAGCTCTGGCTACGCGCCATCTCCTCCCATGATGGGAACGGGCCATCCACGGCAATTCATTACTTCACACGCCCACGTCCAATCGTGACGGTAACCCATTAATTCGCCCAGTCATATCACAGGTAACCTTGCCACTCTCCCTATAAAAAGGGAAGCTTCTTCCTCTCAGGGGAGGTTTTCGGACTTCGACATACAGTCCCTCTCCTTCTCCAAAATTAAGCCCTCCTCTGGCTTAAGCATCGGAGGGCCAGCGCCGGAAACCCCGGCCACCGGCATTTTGCAGGTCTTCTGGAGGACGCCGCCTACTGACGGACCGCCGCTCGTCGATTCTCGCGCTGGAGCTCCTCCTCTTGAGCCGACGGCCGCCTTCGGATCTAAATTCCAGCAACAGGATCTATCACAACAGTTATACTGAGCCACCTTTTCTTTTCATTATTTTATTAGTAGCAATTTACAAATTTTGTTGCATTTAGCGATCCAATTAATGCTTCCTATGTCATCATTTTCCCCCCCCAATAAATTGAGCCCTTCATCACGATCAATTAGTTCTTAAGATTGCTTCGTAGGGTCTAAAATTCTTATACATCAAAAACTCGACTACAAGGATGAAAGTCATATATTCACATGAAAAACCTATTTCTCATTACAAAGTGCTTCAGGACCGGAACTTGACGCCTAAAACCACCAAAGTATCGTAAGCGAATTGCGCTCATCCATCGAACCCGTGGCGTGCCTGCGGTTCAATGCTTTGATACCTAATTTTAGCCTGCCAACGTGAGAACGTGGAGGCATCGATGATAACCAAAATTTACTAAGTTTTCTTCCACATGCCTCCACGATCCAAGATCCTGCTTCCCGGCCAATTAGGATCTAAGTCAAGAAAGACGTTCTCGGGATTAGTCTCGCAGAAGACTTCACGCACTGTAATTATTATTTTAGAAGGCGCCGTGTCAATTGGCTCAATTTGGTACCAGTAGCTAGCACGTTCAGCTGGCGCAGAGCTTTCTGTACTCTTTTCAAGTCAATATTTTTTTTACTAAATAATTCTAACATAAATAGATCTAAAAAAGTTTAAGGCCCTGTTTGGGGGAGCTTTTGGAGGGCTAGAAAGCACTTTCTGGCCCTCCAAAAGTACTTTTAGATTAAAAACTGTGTTTGGTAAATTTTCCAAACAGCTGTTTCAGCTTTTGCGGGAAGCTGAAAACAGCTTTTGGGAGGAAGCTCCAATTTGGAGCTTTTGGAAGGAAGCCGTTTCAGCTTTTTCGGAAAACTGTATTTTTGACAAAAATGCCTATATTAAAATAACATAATTACATAGTTTATCCCTATATAAACCTAAAAATCTGCTGGAGCCAAGAACCCAAGCCGTCAGACTCCCTTCCGTAAAAAAAGGTATTTTTCTTTTTAATTTTTGTATGCATCTCTTGAACCACATTTTAGAAGAAAAAATTTTTAATCCTTTTCCATACCTTCCAAAATCAATCTATTGTTTTTTTTTTTTATCATCAACCTCGCGGCCCACGCTGAGGTCCTCCTCGAGCGTGGACCACGAAGAAGAGCCCCTGGACCGCGAAAAATTATTTTATGAAAAATTATGAAAAATTATTATGAAAAATTATTTTATACTAATAATTATAATATTTTATACCTTTATTTTTGTATTATACTATAAATATAATATCATATTATATTATATCATAATACATTAATATGTTATGTTAAATAATTTAATATTATGTTATATTATGAAAAATTAATTTATACTAATAATTATAATATTTTATACCTTTATTATTGTATTATACTATAAATATTGTATTATATTACATTACATTATAATACATTAATATGTTATTTTAAATAATTTAATATTATGTTATATTATAGAAAATTAATTTATAATATTAATTATAATATTTTATACCTTTATTATTCTATTATACTATAAATATTGTATTATATTACATTACATTATATGTTATTTTAAATAATTTAATATTATGTTATATTATGAAAAATTAATTTATACTAATAATTATAATATTTTATACTTTTATTATTGTATTATACTATAAATATAATATATATTACATTATATCATAATACATTAATATGTTATGTTAAATAATTTAATATTATGTTATATTACCAAATATTAATTTATTCTAATAATTATATTACTATTATGCTATATTAATATAATATTATTATATATTATAATAATATAATATTATATCGTATATTTATGTATTAATTTATGTTATGTTTTATTATGTTGTGTTGTATAATACTATGCAATGTCCTTTATGGTAATTTTGTCATATAAAAGTACTTTTTCAATTTGTTTACCAAACACAAAACAAAGTATCACAGCACTTTACGAATGTGATTACCAAACAACAAACAGTTTTTTATAACAGCTCTACTTCAGACAGCTCTACTTTCAACAGCTCTACTGCCAACAGCTCCCCAAACAGGGCCTAACTCCCGGCAGCTTTCTCTCGCCGAACTACGAGAAATGATTAGCCACAGCTGGTCAAAGACTTTCTTTTCGCAGCGCTATATGTCACGAAGGCCGAGAGGTTCCCTCTTCCGTCCTTCCGCCATCGACCACTTCGGCCGGCTCGGATTTGGGTATGGAGGAGGACTAGAGAGGCGATTCTGTGCACCGCACCGTAGGCGACGTAGACTGCCGATTTTCGGAGCTGGAGATTAGGTTTTACTCTCGCGTTCCGCTTTTACTTTTCTCTTCCAGTATGCTAGGGTTTGGATCCCGCATATTTAGGTATGACTCTCTCTGAAAATTGCTGGATTTCTGGATAAATGTATTAGGTTTTCAAGGGGAGACTGCTCGATTGCACTCGCAAAATCAGCAGAACTCAATTTGGGGTGCGTGAATCCGAGGTAATCGCTTTTGAATTCCGAATCGAATAGATCTAGAACGGGAATCAAAGCTACGGCTTCTTGATGTTGATCTGATTTTGGTCATTGACATTCCGATTGATTTTGATGGCTCTTAGTAGTTAAGATCGTTCATATCTTGCTGGCCAAACGTATTCTTGTAACTTTGTTCTTCTTCTTGTTTTTTGTTGCTGATTTAGTACACCGGCGTTTTGAGAAGTTCTCCCCTTTCAGCGTCAAATTAAGCCCGCTACATAAGTTGGTGGAGATACTTGGCGGTCATGGCTGTCATCAACTTTGATGCCTCGAAGCAGTACTACACCACTACGGGGCTTGTCGTAGGATATGCTCTCTGTTCGAGCTTGCTCGCCATTATAAACAAATATGCCATCACAAAGTTCAGTTACCCTGGCCTCTTAACTGCGCTGCAATACTTGACTTCTGCTCTCGGTGTCTGGGTTCTTGGAAAGTTCGGATTTTTACACCATGATCCTTTCACCCTCGAGAATGCCAAAAAATTCTTGCCTGCAGCCACTGTGTTTTATCTCGCCATCTTCACCAACACCAATCTCCTTCGCCATGCCAATGTCGATACGTTTATAGTTTTCCGATCCCTAACTCCACTGCTGGTTGCTGTTGCTGATACTGTCTTCAGAAAGCAGCCTTGTCCTTCGAAACTCACATTCTCTTCGCTTGTCATTATATTGAGCAGTGCGGTTGGGTATGTGATCACTGATTCGGCATTCACCCTCACTGCATACTCATGGGCGTTTGCTTATTTGGTTACCATCACAACAGAGATGGTTTACATAAAGCATATGGTGACCAACCTTGGACTCAATACATGGGGATTTGTTCTCTACAACAATTTCCTCTCCTTGTTGATGGCCCCATTGTTTTGGGTTGTGACCGGGGAGTATATTGATGTTTTCACCGCTGTTGGGTCGAGTTCTGGGGGTTGGTTGAGGTTGGATGCTTTTGTTGCGGTGGCTTTGTCATGTGTCTTTGGATTGCTCATCAGTTTCTTTGGGTTTGCGGCGAGGAAAGCAATCTCGGCCACGGCATTTACAGTGACCGGTGTTGTCAACAAGTTTCTTACTGTTGCTATCAATGTGATGATCTGGGATAAGCATGCAAGCTCATTTGGTCTGGCTTGCTTGCTTTTAACTCTCGTTGGGGGAGTTCTTTATCAACAATCAGTTACTCCTAAGCCAGGGCCTTCATCTGAGCGTGAAACTGCAGCATCAAAACAGGCAGATTGTGGGGTCGAAGATGGTGATTCTGAACTTCTCATAAAAGGTGGTGATTCGGAAGACGCGAACCAAGATATTGAACTGTCTGGTAAGGGTTCCAAAGTGTGAACCTTATGATAGAGTTTCTATTTCTTGAATTTGAAGCTGTGTCTCAAAGGTTTACTCATTCTATTATTAGGATAAGAACTATGTTACTGGGTTAATCTTTTTGCTCATTTATACTTCTTTCTTGCATGGAAACCACGTTAACGGTTTTCTATCATGGGAGGAGAAATACCTAGCTATACTATCCTTGCTATTCTTGTTGCTTTACAAACATTTGTCACCTTTTGAGGATTTTTAATAATTCAAATATCTGGGTTTGTGGCATTGTAGTTTCTTTTGTAAAGGCACTTTCTATTGGTAACAGGTGATAGATGTTAGTAAGTGTATATGCAATTGCACAAGTCAAACTATCTCATTTAGGATTTTCTGCTAATAAATCAAATCATGGATCAGATTTTACCTCAACCAATCCAAACTTTTCAGCAAATCCAAAGCTATTTGCAGACGTGCTTAATTTATAATGAGCGTGTACCCAGTATTCTTGATTGATTAGGGTTTTCAGGCATCAATTGCTTTATAAAGTCACAATTTAATTTCGATGGTGGCTTGATCTCCAAAACGAGTTCAGAATGTCAAACTGAAATCATGGTATATTATGCTCAATTTTGTGGGTGCCAGGGCATATAAAATATTTGTCACCTTGCTCTGAAAATATTGTGGTTTGAAGTACTCTTGACTAATTGCACAGACTCAAACATCTTTGCAAAGTCATTCAGCAAAGGATTGTGGTTCTCTGCGGTTACATATTTTAGACAGTTGAAACTAAAATATGTCACTTTGCACCGAAAATATCATGGTCTGGAGTATGCTTGGCTAAGTTGTGCATACTAAAATTACCTTTGCGAAGTCATTCAGCACAGCATGGTGATCTCATGGTGACAGACATATGCTCAAGGATTTTTGGTTTTATGTGGTTCTGTTACATATTTCGGAGAATTGAAACTTCAAGGATATCAGTTAAAGACCCAGCAAATGATAATAGTGTTGGTGTATCATAGGATTAAGGCAGTCATAGAGGTGAACAAATGACATTCTATATTAAAATCACCTTTCTACCAAAAGTTGCTGTACCTCAAGTTATTGAATGCTAATTTTCGGTAACCACTGTGTGGATATGAGGTACAAGTGAGTTTCTGATTTTTGGTATCCACTGTTTGGAATGCAAGCGAGTTTCTTCATGTCCAATAATTTTGATTATGTGTTTATGTTGATCAAATTACTAGCATCGGTCAAATGGAAAATCATGATTCTGTTTTTTTTTTTTCAATGGGTGTATCCTTAGTTTGTGAATAAAGAAATTGATAATCACTTATCCTATTTACATCTAGCATTGGGAAAACCGAAGGGCTTGCATAGTAGTATTTCTAGAATACTCTAGTACATGAGTCAAGAGGCTTCATTTTGTATAGTTGGATACACCAAATACATATCATGGATGAAATTCATGGAAAACATATAAAAATACAAAAGGCAAAATGTTGACTGTAACCTATGTATGTTCGAGACTGTACCTTATTCTCATTATGGATCCTAGACCTAAAACTCCAAAAGAAGTCAAAAGGTTTGGCCAAGATTGGTTTTAAGACTTTCTTACCTAAATAACATGAATTCGTAGATACAGAGAGGCAGAGAAAATGCAGACTGATATTGCGTCAACCTAGTGAAAGAATACTTACAGCACTTGTTGGAGTATTTTGTTGCTCGACAGCCTGTCACACTAGTTGCAGTTTTATTCTGCTTCAACAAACGATCAAACATAGGATATAGTTTCCATTCGAGTTACTTCTTTTTTTCCTTAATACTTGGAGTTTTTTAGTAGCTTACTTTGTCACTTGACTAACTGATACTGATGTCGTATATTGATCACAGATGTTTTTTCCTCTCCTTTTTTCCTTGAACTGCTTTCACTTCATGTGTCAACCTTTTAAGTAGCTAGTATATCTGCCATGTTTTTTCCCCCAAAAAAGTTTGTTATAATTAAGTTTAGATGATTTTCTCTTTTTCCTCAATATGATAAGTTGGCTATAATTTCCCACCTTCTTGTCATTTATATATTAGGTGGTCCATTGACAAATCTGACCTGGATGTCATTGGTAGAAAATTTTGGTAAACCTAATGAAGTGAGTAGAGAGGTTGCTTTGGAGATCAAGTCAGAACTGATGTTTGTTGCCTTCGGACTGATGCCATGTTTTGCTAACTGCTACTGATCATCTGGAATTGTTGTGCTCCACTATTTGAAAACTAGAGTATATCTGACCATTGTGGATTATTAGGATCCATTATTTGCTGCCGAGATTAATTTTCTTCTGATCACTCGGGATTGCTATGCTCTACTATATGCAGCCTAGACTCCCAGTGTGATTTATTGCATAAACGGGAAACTAGGCGGGGCTCCAACAAGGTTAGAAACAATTCAACACTCTAGAGAATGGTTTTGAAGGTCAAGCAGTGTCTGCACACCAACAAGCCGAAGGCTGCTAGTAGAGGTGCCAAATGACACAGCTTTTAGCTTGTCAACTCGATTTGGCTCTCATTTACTGAATGAGCCGCCGCGCTTGAGCTGGGTGTAGCTTGCTCATTTTTGCTCATGAATTGAGTCACTTTAATATATAATATTATTAATATTATATATATATATATATATATATATTATGTAATTATATATTATATATGATACGTAATATATATTTTGAATGGATATATAGTTATTGATTTAACATGCTGAAAGGTTATCAGCTATTGGATCTTAATCCAATGGCTGGTTGGCTAGCTTATGACTAAGCCATCAAATTAAGATCCATGGAAAACATGATAGGCACTTAAAGCACTTGGCTCCTTACTTTCAATGTCCCCATCACCTCCGCCTCTCACCTCAAACATGCCTTCTCCTCTCTTCGTCACCTCCCACCAAATCTCCTCCCTTATGTCCTCCTCTGAATATGATGCCACATAGCGAGAGCTGGATGGCCTGAGAAGGCAGCCGGGAAGATGCTGGACCTGTCACTTGGGACTTGGAGAATACGATTGAATATAAAACATCATTTGCGTCACAAGAAAATGGTCCATCACAAATAAGTCTCTCACTATAATGGCAGAGATTTGATTTATTTCTTCACTAAAATAGCAGTCCTTCGTGGCATTGTTATGGATGATGATAACCTCGGCCTACCATTATGCGTATAACGGCATACCATGCGTTTTAAGATTCCTTTCTTTAGTTCTGGCATTGCTTCCTGCCTCACCATTTATTTATTCATCTGATGGGTGCCTGTAGCATTTAGTCATGATACCTTGTGGAGATGGTTAAATTGGAAGAGACGTTGGTAATCTGGGGCAAAGAAGGGGGAGAATCCCGGGAATGATTTCCTGATAACGGGCGAATTGTCGGGTGACAAAGTGCCTCTCAAAGTGCAAATTAAGACCAGTGTTGAAATCTACCTTGGCAATGCGTTTCTGCAGTCGAAGTAACAAGCTTGTCCTTGTGATTGAACCAAGTTTTTCTCGGCTGAGGTGCAAATTGATTGGACCGTCGAAACTTGGCATGGTTTAGCTTGTCGATTTCCATTCGTTGCTGAAGTGAATTCTATGCTATATCACGAATGAAATCAACGGCTACATCGAGTGTAACGTTGTGCGCCTTATTCTGGTTCGCCCCAACAGGATGATTTACATGGGAGACCACATAAATATTTCTCTATTTCTATCTCTCTGCTTCTTCCCTCGTTTCTTGCTTTGATGCGCTCTTTCTTCGAAATAAGCCAAAATTAGTGTATGGCAATAAAGAGGAAACCCATATGATGCAATTCCAAACTATAATTTTTAACTATTTACACGCATTTCATTTCAAATTAGTACAAACTTTTTACAAATATTGCAATCATTGTTATAAATCAATGTTCAAAAAAACATACAAGATATGTTCAAGTTCTAGCAATCTAATGTGTAGTGCAATAAAAATATATCTCTGTAACATCTCTATGACATCACGTGAATGTGGAAAAAAAATAAAGTTATTATCTACTTGATAATTGTTGCTGGAAATTGGACCCGGGGGTAACTGCGGACCGAGGAGGAGGAGCTTCGGCTGGTGGTGCTACAGCGAATGGCTGTCTTCGGCAGACCTGCAAGAAGCCTGTGGCCGGGGGTTCCGACGCAGGCCCTCCGATGCTTAAGTCAGAGAGGGGTTTTAATGGAGAGAAGTAATAGTGAGAAGTAATGGAGAGAAGTAATGGCCGGGGAGGAAGAGGAAGTCCCCTGCCTAGCGCTCTCCCCCCTTTTATAGGAGGGGGTGTGGCAGTTACCTGTGATCGGGCGTGATTGTGCAAATCAATGAGTTACCATAAACGGCCCGAGATTTCGGGCCATAATCTAATGAGATCGTATGCATTCAAATGTTGACAGACGTTGAGATGGAGATCGCGGAATTTGATCCCGGATATGGAGGACTAGATTTTTGGTGTAGTGGGGAGGTCTGCTTCTTCCTTTGACTAGATCTTTTTTGGCCTTGAGATCGATCGAGCTTAACTCTGCCGGGACCATACCTGCCAAGGTCATGCCGAGATCGAGGTCGTGAGCTCTGTGGTTGTCGATGCCGAGATCGGGCGCTCTGAAAGTATGCTCGCTGTCGTCACGTTCGTCATCAAATGCCAGCGATTTGACCACGTGCTTTGAGTGATCCATTTTTTTCTCAACACTACCCTTCGACTTCCGAGTTCGAACCGTTTCCGAGCTCGGGCGAAGGAAGTAGCTATTTCTGTCATGCCGGCGAGATCAGGCGGCTTTAAATTGTCTCGTCATTTCGAGCGCTTTAGGGCGTCTTCAATGATAGCAAGGGGCGGTGGCTTTTTGTTTTTTGAGATGGTTTCGAGCTGTGGGTTCATGATGAGGCTCCAGTATCCAATGAGACGTCATTTCGATTCTGCTTTTAACGCATCGATGCAAGTTGATACGCTGCTTTGGTTTCTGAGGTCGGCACGTGGCGCAATCTGGATGGGAGGCGTGGCTTGCCCTTGTCGATCTGAACCGTCGGAAGGGTCTATATAAACCCTGGCCTGGCCCTAAAAGCCTTTATTTGGCCGCCGTAGCCCTTATCTTCTTCCTCTTTCGCTTTCTTCTTCTCCCGATCGTTGTTTAGCTTTCTCTGGGGGTGCTTCAAGGCATTTTTTGGGCGATTCCTCTTAGTTCTTCGCTTTTGTCTGTTGGCCTTTCCAGCGAGGACTACGGTAGGTTATTCTTCTCACGTCCGCTTGGAGGACTGTCAATCTTTCTTCTCTATTCCTCCATTTTTCTTCTTTTCTTCTTTTTAGTACCGTGAGTGAGACAATGTCGGGCGGCGCTTCTTCCTCTGCTGGGGCTTCTCCCTCTCAGGGGACGGAGCTTGAACTGGAGGTGAGCCATGGTCCAGATGGGATCGGGTCGAGCCTAACCAAAGAAGAATTGGGCACGATTTGGACCTAGTTCTTCTTTCTGCGCGAGTTCGAACTCGAGTTCACGAGGCCATAGGACCGAGTTACTAGGCCCCCTTCAGGTCGGGTCGTAGTGTATGTGGAGACACTTCGGGCCGGCCTGAGGTGCCCCCTGCACGAGTTCGTGAATGAGCTCTTGGAGAGGTATCGCCTCGTTCCAGTGCAGATCGCTCCGAACTCGTGGAGGATAATCATGGGCTTCTTGTCCCTCTGTCTTGCTCATGGGATATCAACCTCGGTAAACGTCTTCCGCGGGTGTTACATGTTGAAGACTAACCCCACGGATGGAGGATGGCCATACTTTGCCCTTCGGGGAGGTAGGCCGTTGTTCCGAGGTGCTCCTACCTCCATCTGTGGATGGAAGGAGAAATTCTTCCTTCTTTCCTCCGAGCGTCCATGAGGGTTTAACCCATCATGGGGCCAGCCAGTAGTCAAAGCCAACAATAGGGTTCCCGAGCTGACTGTGAGTGAGCAGAAGATCCTCGCGGCCCTTCGCGGTCTGAAGGGGGATATCTCTCTGAACGACCTCCTGAGCAAGGAGGCTTTGGTAAATGTCGGCCTGAGTTCGGCGCGCCCTGAGGGTAAGGGCAGTTGTACTGCTCCTCCCTTATTTCGTCGTTCTTCATTTTATTTATTTTCTCTTATGCTTTTTCCTTTCTTCCTTCTTTCTTGGGGTCGACCTGACATTTGAGTTCTTTCTCCTTTTCAGACATTGCAAGGATGGTGACCAGTAACGAGGCCCTCCTTGCTAGATACAAGAAGAGGGCAGTCGAAGTCGGCGGAGCTCACCCCATGCCCAAGAAGAAGGCTAAACCGGCCTCGACTTCTGCCCCTATCGAGGTTGAGGACCTCAAAGCTGAGACTTTCGAGCTCGTTCGGAAGAACAGCAAGAAAAAGATTGAGGAGCGCAGACCAAAGGAAGCTTCCCTCGTCGAGCGTGCAACTTCATCCGGGGCCGCAAGAGATCCAGCGGCCCAAGCGTGCCCGACCCCGATTTTCCAGCGACCCCGCTAGGTCGTCCGCTTACGACGCTCGGGTCTCGAGCCGGGCAGCGGTCTCGGGGTCCCGAGCTTTTCTCATTGTTCTGTGCCGAGCTCTTCAACACTCAGCCTTCCGAGCTCTTCAAGGGTCGACATCCCAAGCTCATCGAGGGCTGGGGGCCGCTCTGAAAGGAGGCCATTCTACCCGGAGTGGTCGGTCTTCGAGGATGACTCGGCCCTCCATAATAGTGACGTCGCTCGCGAGGCTGTTCGCTGCACGTTGCTCCCAGCTGATCGAGCCGAGCTCGAAGCTGGTGGTGTTGGCAATTTTGTCGACCAAGCCTACTGCTCCGCCGTCCGAGTAAGTAGTCTTCCTGCTTTAGTTTTCATATTCTTCTAAGTTTTCGATCTCGGCTTACTTTCATTTTCCTTACCCGCAGCACCTCCATGAGATTGATATGCTGGTCGCCGTGGCGGCCGAGTGCCAGAACCAGGCTCAGAGGAGCCAGAAGGGGCAAGAGGACACTGAGAGGAAGCTCAGTGAGGTCGAGGCCGAGCGGAGGGAGGCCACCGCGAGGATGGAGACTGCCGAGGCCGAGCTTCGGTCTATGGCCGAGCGTCTTGAGGAGGAGGAGGCGTCGCATGCCCTAGCCAGGTCGACACTTGGTGCCTCCGAGGCACGCCTGGATGACATCCAGTCCGAGCTTGCGGGCCAGAAGTATGAGGCGGGGGTTCTTCGGCTGAAGATCGAGCAACTTAAAGATCAAGAGAAGAAGGCGCTGGAGCAAGCTCAGAATGCGGTGCAGATCTTCTGCGAGTCGGTCGAGTTTCGGGAGCTAATGGAGGAAGAGGCAGTTGATGGCCTCATCCGAGGCTTTGAAGATTTCCGAAGGCAGATGCGGAGGATCTGCCCCAAGCTCAACCTTAATGGTCTTCAGCCTCGTCTAGGGGTCATCGTGGACGACAGTGAACCCGAAAGTCCCAAGGATAACAATGCGCTCGATAGTGCACCCGAGAGCCCCAAAGGCGAGCCTGAGCATGCGGTCACCGAGGCCGAGACCGGGGGGGCTGAGCAGGTTGCTCGCGAGGCCCCATCTAGGGAAGGTGCCGAAGGTGCTCTTGAAGAAGCTTCTGAGGCTGCTCCCGACGCCGCTCGCGAAGCTTCACCTGAGGCTACTACAAATGCTTGCGGAGACGGGCCAGCAGAGGATCCTAGGGCTGCTCCTGCAAGGGACCCCGACGTGGTTCTTGTAGACGACTTCGAGGTCGGCACCGAGACCATCGCCGCTCTAGAAATGCTTTAGGACTTAGTTTTTTTCTTTCTTTTTGTAAACGAGGTCGGCCGCTACAGCCATTGTGCGGCCAAGTGGGTCGGCCTCGGAGCCAAAATCTTGAAATTAGCCTTATGACCTTTTATCAATGAAACTTCAGTTTTTTTCACTTGTCGCGACTATCTTTTGGACTTGCCTCTGTATTGCTTAGGATTTAGCTTCCCTTCTTCAGTTCTTTTTTGTAAACGAGGTCGGCCACTGGAGCCATTGTGCGGCCAAGTGGGTCGGCCTTAGAACCAACATCTTGTACTCAGCCCTGCGGCTTTTTATCAATGAAATACCGGTGGTTTTCTCCATTCTGTGTCTTCGACTCGTTTTTGCCCGCACTCCCAACGAGCTTTTATTTTTGACTACTTGAGTAGGACTTCACGCATCATGTACTTTTGCATGTAATTCCGATATTCTTTGAAGAATTCCGTTGAGTCTTCAGGCTCAAATTTTTGAAGAGTTTCACTAAGTCTTTGGGCTTGGATTCAATTGTAGTGTGAGTCGAGGCTAGGTTGCTGTTCGGCCGTCGGAACTTGAGTGCTACTCGACCCGTAGTCGAATCTTCGTTAGAAAGTTTCGGAGATCGGAGGAGCCTTTAGCTCGTAGTTGACTTAGCAGGGCGTCTCGAACTTGGTCGGGACATCTTTAGGTTATACTTGAGGTTGTTGCAGCAGGTTATCTCGAACTTGGTCGAGACGTCGTTAGACAGGACCCGAGGTCGAGGGAGATTGGATAGGGCACTTCAGGACGGCCCGAGATTTCGGGCTAGTTGGCAATCCGTCGAGATCGTGTGCATTCAAATGTTGACAGTCCTTGAGGCGGAGATCGCAGAATTTGATTCCGGATATGGAGGACTTGATTTTCGGTGTAGTGGGAAGGTCTGCTTCTTCCTTTGACTAGGTCTTTCTTGGCCTTGAGGTCGATCGAGCTTAACTCTACTGAGACCATGCCTGCCAAAGTCATGCCGAGATCGAGATCGTGAGCTCTGTGGTCGTCGATGCCGAGACTGGGCGCTCTGAGGTCGGGAGCTCTGCGGTCATGCGCTATGAGGTCGGACGCCCTGAGGTCGAGCGCCTTGAGGTCAGGCACTCTGAGAGTATGCTCGCTGTCGTCACGTTCGTCATCAAATGCCGGTGATTTGACCACGTGCTTTGAGTGATCCATTTTCCTCCCAACAATAATAAAACTTTGTTGTCATAAAACCAGCTTATATATTGAGCTACGAGGGGCCAAAACATGTTTCTATAATGCCAAGGTTTATTTAACAAATGCCATCCAATGACTGCGATAACGATGGCAGGATAAATTTGCAAAACAACTCGATAACTGAATTAAATATGATAATTGGAACTTCCAACAAAGAAATGTGCCATTGGTTATTGGCTATTGGCTATTTATGTGAAATTATATATATATATGACGCAAAAACAAAAGAAAGAAAAAAAAAAACACAAAACCTTCCTCCGTGTCCATCACGAAGATACCGTTTCCCCTACTTTGCTTTTTTTTTTTGATAAAAATGGCATTTCATATAGCTCTAACGTGAGTACATCCAGCCATATCAGAAGAAAGTAAAGAGTACAGAGTAGTAGATATCTCTCCTACAGATGTCCATATAATCTCTCCGAAGTACCGGACAACAAATGAGGCAACATAGTCTGTTGCGCTGTTCGCCTCCAGAAATACGTGTAAAGCCTGAAAGTTGCTCAGTAATGAGAGTACAAAAGTACGATCTACACCCTGCTTAAATTAGTATTACTGCTAACATATAACAATAAAATCGCTAAGTTAATATTATATTTTTGTTTGGCACAGGTTAGTATAAATTAAAGTTACAATGCGTATTTAGTATAGATTGGGTCTAGAAAGATGCACAACTCAGGCCGCACATACTCAACTTTGCCATGGTATGATCGAACCCACCATTCGTCAAGAGCACTTGCACTCGAGCGACATATGGAAACCAGGGCCGGCTTGGGCCTTAGGCGACTTAGGCGGTCGCCTAAGGCCCCCGACCCACGGAAGGCCCCCATCCCACGGTCCCCACTATATAGTTTTTTTTTTTTATTTAATCTGTAGCCTTCTGCCTTTTCCATCCGTCTCCAATAGCTAGAGTCGTAGCTGGGCACTGGCCTGGGCAGTGGGCCATCAGAAAGAAAGGGATTTGGTTGGCTTGATACACGCCTGAAGCCACTCTCATCTTTCATCCCTTCTCTTTTTTGGTTTTGGTCTTGGTTTTCCTTCCCTCACATTACTCCTGACCCAGCCGGGCCATCAGGAAGAAAGGGGGATTGGAAATGGACTTCTTGGAGGGTGGAGATTCTTTTAATTTTCTCCTCTCGGTTTCTTCTTCCCTCTTCCCTCTTGGGTGGTACAGAGAGAAAAGGAGGGAGGGGGTTCAATGGCTGCTGTGTGATGTTGCAGTCGCTGCTTGGGTACTCACTTGAAGGGGAGATGGTGGGATGGGACTTTTATTAATTAGATGGAGTGAATTTCCCATAATGCCCCTACTTTCTTTTATAGGGAGGCCTCTTTCTGGACAAATTCTTTTTTTTACCTTGGCCATGAAGTGCCATGGGATGACCTTTTCCTATTCTGCTCTTGCTTGACTGGGTAAACAGTATTGTCAAGCATTATCTCAGTTATTTAATCAGTTTCATGGCCCTTCTTTTAGGGTAATTATTTTTCTATGCTCCCATTGAAGAATTATATTAAATTAAAAAAATTTCTTGTCTATTTTTGTTAGATTCATGCATCTTCGTTGAAATAGTGTACTTAATAGCTATCTATTTTCATATCATTTTTTAAGTATTTTATATTTATTAAAAAAATTATTATTAAAAAAAGGCCTCATTTATTGGATTCGTCTTAGGCCCCCAAATGTATTGGGCCGCCCCTGATGGAAACTATTCAGAGGCAACGCATAATGGAACATCCAAGGAACTACATTCATCAAGCCGGAGAAGATTCAAAGGACAAAAAGGGTCACAGCAGCATCCCAATCTTCTGGAGTATTTTATAAGTAGATGAATATACTAGCAAAACTGTTTGGCTACGATATGCTGTGTGCAGTGCATGTGGTGTGGGAACAGAGAACCCCTAATTAATGCTTCATGCACTGCTGGGATTTTGTTTGTTTTTACTTTGATTTTGTTACCATAATTTCCTAGGGCTTGTGCTACTCATCAGTTTTTTTTCTTCTTCCCGTCTCAGCCCGTGCGAAAAGAGGGAAGGAGCAACGGTCCAGCATCCACATCCTTCCGGATTTCGTCCTCGCCTCCCTTCTAGATTCGAGACCCCCCCCTCCCCTGCCTCTGCTTCCGTGAGTAATGCATCCAAGGATTCCAGATCAGCAAGTCGCGTCCACCTCTCCTTCCTCCCATCGATCACGCGACCCGAACGATTGGCTCCTCCCAGCTTCTTCTGTCCGTTCCAAGCTGCATCCAGCCTTCCGATTCTCACCATCAAGGAGAATCCCAGCCTCACGCGCTCGTCCGTTACCATCCCCAGCTCCTTCCATTTCCGCATCCAAGCATCCGCGGCATCTTCTTCTTTTGCTCGTCCCAGCGCATTCACAGCAGCGGAATGGCAGCCCAATCATCCGGATCCACGTCTCAGCCTTCCCACGGATCCTGCGTCCGTTCCGAGTCCGCATCCCAGCCAGTTCTCGGAGCTCCTGTAATCCAACGATTCCGTGGCTAGCCGGATGGGCATTCTGCATCTCCTCCCTTCCCGGATCAGCCTCTCAGCATTCCGTGGCCAGCCAGATGGGCATCCACGTCCTTCCTCCCGTTGATCTTGCGATCAACTCTTCTCCGTGATCCCTGCATCCGCGCCGGATCTTCACCCATGATCAGCTCCCAGCGATCATGCATCCTCTCGACGTACTCGCTGGCTGATGGGATCTATATAAAGGAGCTCTCGGATTCAAGAAAGGGGAGGAGAGGCCATCGACTGAAATGGGGAGTGGAGCTCTGTTTCAAAAGGAAAAAAAAGGGAGAAAGGAAACAGGGGAGGAGCTCTGTTTTCCAAGAAGAAGGAAGAAAAAAAAGAGGGAGTTTATTTTCTTTAGGAGAGTTCAAATTTTCACTTTATTTTTTTGTACTTGTCCTTTTGTGCAATCTGGATTCTAAGTTACAGTTTAATTTTTGCAATTTATTTTATGCATTCTGTAACCCTCATCTTTAAAATAACTCTGAAATCTTTCTTCTCTTTCTCTGGGATTCGATTTTTAGTTTCCATTCAATTTCTGTCTTGAAGAGTCGACCCCTGCTTAAGAATTCTTTGTTTTAGAAAATTAGCTCTAGTTGGTTAGATTTTAATCGAATATGCTCAAGGAAATCTGTCTTTGTTTTTTTTTTAAAAAAAATATTGCCATGAATCTTAATGAAGTTTCTATTCTTAATTTGCGTGCTCCAATCGTCTCCCTGTGGATCGACCTCCTACAACCACTATTTATCGAATAGAAGATGGTAAGAGTAATAAAAAAATATTTATTTGTTGGTTAAGATCTTGACAACGACATTTTTTTAAAGTTATCCTCAGGTCTACAAGAAAGCCGACAACACTCAGCTCCTGAGCCAACCTACGAGTATCATGGATAAGAGGATGACTATCATTATATCTGTCTACTCTCCGAGCCCAGTCAATCACCACAGAGAAGTCTCCCTCAAGGCATATACGTTCAGCACCATGTACTCGCCTCGCATAGGATATCTCCTCCCAAGCTGCCAGCAGCTCCGTCACAACAACAGTAAGTCCAGGCGTACGCTGGCCACCAGCTGCTATCATCATCTTGAGATGATCTCTGATCACAAATGAGTACTCATCTTCTATGGCAATTTTTCAACTGCCACTCGCATTGCAACTTTCACAATGATGTCAGTGGGGCGGGTTATTTAAAACAAAAAAATTGGGTGGAGACTTGCATCCATGATCATTCCAACAGTTTTGCTGCTCACAGGTGTTAGATTCTTCTCCTTATTAATGTTTGGTGAGCCACTGTCTGCTTTACTAGGGAAGCTGGGTTTGACAGTTCGGCTTGCAGCCTGTTTGCCAAAAAGTAGTATCATACGCATAGATCTGCATGCACATGCATATACCTTTTTTTTTTCTTTTGGGGGGAACAAAAATGAATATGCACATGCATTTTCTTTTTTGAGCATTTACATGCACACATTCGTATACAAATTCACATAATATGCCCTTGTAAAATGACATAAGACATCCATGTGTGGTGGAAGAAGACTACCATCAAGGAATGCATAATACTTATGGACATCAAACATTTACTTTTTATTTAGGGTGATAGAAATTCATGCCTAGCAGTTGAAGTTATTTAATCTCCTCTTGGTAGGGAGACAGGATCTGTGATGCATTATATCTAGCAATTGTAACATATGCGCACATGCACAAGTACCACCCTTATTACTGTTTAGTCACAAAATGCATGGGAATGCGACATAATCAACATAATATATATCATGTAAAACCTCCATTTATATGATTTGTGTTATATTACGTAATCAAAATACATTTACATTTAGATGTCGATGCTTTCATGTCTGGTGGATTTCTTGCACACAATTTAGTTGTCAGACTACTGCACCTGTGCGGCCATTGTTATGCAATGTTTAGAAAGAGATAGCACTCCATTCAGGGCTGTTTATTAAGAACCAAGTTATGGCTAACCAGTATTTTCATCGTGTATAAAAATCATCCTTGCAGCAAATACATATAGTGATAGTTGAAATAAGGTCTGCTGGCTATTGCTGCTATTAGAACTTACAACTATTTTTTATTGTTGTAGAACATTCCATATTCCAGAGAACCAAATTAACTTGCATGTTTATACTGTGCACTTGACTGTAGGTTAAAGGGAGGCAGCTATTGATGTTGTTTGCTGTTTGCAGCCCATTAGGAAAGTCAGGAGGTGCCCTGATCCAACAGTTTGTGATTTTGACATTTGGATCTCTTGCAAACTCGACTCCATACCTCAGAGGAATACTCTGGAAATTGTTTCTGCATGGACGGGTGCGGCAAAGTCTTTGGATTCCCAGTTCTCTACCTTGGCCAATGCAGAACTGAGTAGGAAAAGAGAGTGAAAAAAAGCGCAAAAGAATCAGTGCTCAAGATGTCTGAAGAGGGCACTGATGAAGTTGCAGAGAATCTAAAATATTTCTGTCCTTGAAAGTTTGGCTAGTGGAAAGTTATCAAATGTACCAGATTTGAAGCAGAACTTAGCTGCGGAGTGACAATTCTCTGGAAAGCACCACTCCTTGTCTTAATAAATTTACCTTCTGGAAGTCCTAAGCACCATAAGCAGTGGGGGGTATAAGGATAACATTAGCAGTGTAACCTACTCTCTTACTAAAGGTGAATATTACATGACAAAAGCAGGCATGCAAATGCATCATAATTTTTCCAGCAGTCAACAACCATCAAGTCCAGCATCAGTCGTGAATGTCTAGTCTGAGATGCAGGTCTTCAGATTCTATTCAACAATATGAACCAGAAGTTAACAGATTGACGAGGTCCAATGCCAAGCCATTGCAGAAGGATCCAGCAGTCAACAACCATCAAAGGCCAATAGTTGTCATGAATAGTTAGTCTCAGATGCAGATCTCCAGATTCAATTCAACAATATGAACCAAAAGTTAGATACTTAGATATTGACAAGGTCCAACGCCGAGCAATTGTGTTGTTCCCAAGGTATAACAGTAAATATATTATCATGAAAGTTAAATTCTTTGAGGGACAGCAACCATATAGTCGACATCTTACACTCAATGGCCAGACTCAAACCATGCAAATGGCTTCAGGTCCTACCTCCAAGTCATGACATCTTGGTCTGAGGATATTTTCCCCTGCATTACTCTAAACATCAAATCATACACGAAAATGGCTGATTTCTGTATATGGAAAAGTTAGTATTTGGTTTGAGAAAATTCAAACAACATTTTGTTAGGGGAAAAAAAAATCAGGGACTGCACTAGGGTGATACTCAGCTTAAATAGCTTTATAGAGCATCAGGAGTTTGAGGGCTAGTTTAGAATATGATCCGACATAATATGACTTATCTGGCTTACACTGAAGCTGCTCTTTGTACTGGACCTATCTCCTCTCTTTTGGGATGGATATTAGAATGGAAACACGCTGGAAACATGCTGTTATCAAACCACTAATAAGGTCTGAGATTACTTTTTTTTTTTTTTTTGGTACACTAGCTCCTCACACCAACACACCAAGCGTATATCAGTATAGCCAAGAAAATCAGAAAAAAGAAGATAGCTAAGTGAGTGAGGAATATCTGTCTAGTTCACCTAAAGAAAACTCTTCGAACAATGCGCCACATAGGAGGTCATCCAGTCAGCAGCTGTGTTAGCCTTCAGATAAACATGCATGGCCCTAAATGAACCACAGTCTTCTGTCATTTGCTGTATGTCATCCGACTCGGTGAATTGTCCGTAGATCCCCTCGATCACAGAGGCCGAGCCGTCCTGATGCAGCACCAGTGCGGGGAAAGAGGAGAAGAAGGAAGAACAAGAGAAGGAGAAGGAAGAAGAGGTTGTAGAGACGCAGGAAGGATAGAGGAAAGGAGAAGAAGAGAAGAAAGAACGTAGGGGAAAGAAAATTCCAAATCACTTCATTAAATCCTAATCATTAAAATAGTCCCTTTTATATAGGGCTCAAATACACAATTTGCATAAAATCCCCTTACACAAAAATAACTCCTAATAAGCCCACAAATAACACAAATAAGCCCTAAAATGCAAATGAACCCAAAAATAAAATAAATAAAATAAATATGCAAATAAATGGGTCTGACTCAATTCGGGGGCTCAGGATCATCTGGATGAAGGGCTCTGATGTCCCCATCAACTCCTCCCGGGTGAGAAAAACTCGACCCCGTCGAGTACAGGTCTGTCCGGCTGTCGTACTGCTCCAGAAGATCGGGGTCAAGGCGCTGCAACTGTGCTCTGGAAATCCACGTCACATCAGACTTTGGTCGACCTTTCCACCGAATAAGGTAACATTGGTAACCACCATTCCTGGTTGAAATAACCTGCTCATCCAATATATGTTCTATTTGTTCTCGGTGTGTATGAAATTTGGGAAGTGGTGGCTTAACAGCAGGTAATAGATCAGGGTGTCCAACATGGGCAGGTATGTCAATAAAGGGTTTAGAAGGTATGAATATTGTCTTTTTGTATGGGACTAAATCTTCAATATTAAATGTCGCACTAATCCCATAGTCATCAGGAAGATCCACAACATATGCATTCGAACTGATTTTCTTTAAGATTTTGAACGGTTCTGTACTACAAGTTTGCAATTTTTTAAACGTATTTGAAGAAAATCGTTCAAGCCTAATTCTTATCATGACGTAATCTTTTTCACTTAACTCTTTATAACGTCTGTGTAAATCAGTAAGGGATTTATATTTTAAGTTATTTAAGTGACTACAATTGCTGATTTCTTGATGCAATGAATATGGATGTGATGCAATTGATTGTGCAGACTCAACGACTCTATACTGATGAGACATGAAAGACAAGTCTATGGATTGCCTAGGTTTGTAATCATGCACCACTTCGAATGGACTCATACCTATGGACTTGTTAACCGAACTATGATATGCAAACTCAACTGTCGATAATATTAAATCCCAGGTCCTAGCATATGCATTTGGGTTGAGCCTATGATGTGGAAGGTTGGGCAGAAATACTCCGGGAACTAGATCAATTGCATGTTGGATATCATGCATCGGAGAAAGTGCATCCGGAAGATCATCAGGGACTACATCATTAAACTCCTCTAGAAGGAAAACTACTATAGGGGAATGTTCAAGATTGAACTCCACATGGGTATCTTTAGCTACAAGTGCCAATTCAGGTGACTGGCTCTCAATATCTGTCACTACCTCTTCCACAGTAGTGATGTGAAATGACTTGGTTGTACTTAGATCAATAGTCTCCCTTTGGGAATCATTTTGGACAAAATCTAATTCTATAGGTTCGTCTTCAAAGTCTTCTTCATAATCTTCTATATTTGGTTCATAGACTTCTTCAACATATTCGACCTCTTGGCTCCTAACTTCTGGTTCAGTAATCAGGTAGGTCCTAATGGGACATTGGGATGCTATGTGGTCGAATTGTTGACACATTGAGCATTGGGTTTGGTGCCCAAAAAAATGGGGAAGGATTACAGGTGGTGCAACCAAACCGATTTTAGGTTGGGCTGCAACAGGGGTTGGCGGTGTAGGGGTCCTAGAATTTTGCATGAGCTCATGGATCTCTTGTGTGAATTCCTTGTATCCAGCCCGCATGGCAACGATCTGTTCCTTGATAGACCTCAAAATGTCGGAATTCATGGTAGCTACAGGGGTTTTAGGTTGACTGAGATAGTACTCCATATCACTACAGGTTGGCATGCAATAATGACACTGGGTGATGATGTGAAATGCAGTGTCACTAATGAAACCCTAATAACTATGATGTAGAACCAAATTTAATGCAGGACAATCTACTAATGCAATCTATTATGATTTCAGAAATCAGCAAGTCTTCACAAGAATAACTTAAAATTTAAATGTTGCTGATTTTTACTTCGGTTATTCAGAATTAAGGATTAAGATTATTCAATTTAAGAAATTAGATTGCAATCAAGTAGTACAGTTGTTCTGATCCTAAATTAATCTGATCGAATAATGTTGAGAAACGTTCTGTTACTAGGATGTGTTAATTTAATATTTAAATTTTAAAGGGTAATAGGACGGGTTCGGAAGCGAAAGGTTTAATGTTCTGACTTTCGACAACAATATAAATTTTCAAGACTATGGCTATCATGCAAGAGAACTAGAACATAATTAAATGAACAAGTCAGAAAAAGTAGAAACCTATCACCTGTCGTGAAGTAGTCGACCAAAATCGTGTGCTCGTGGGCGATGATCAGGAGTGCGGTTGCAGCTAATGGACCCTTTCAGTTGGCGTCTACTTGGATCTTTTCACAGTGCCTCTGCGAGTTTGCTGGGCTTGACAATTGAAGGAGAGAAGGGAGAAAGTAATCTGATCTCGGTTTGGCGTAGCCCCTGCTGGTTGTCCCTGTGGGGACTGGGGAGGCAGCCGGGCGGACCCGAAACTTGCGGGTTGCGGGCTGCTGGTTCGGGGCCTGTAAAGTGGAAGCTGGCGCGGGCCCGACACCTGGGCCCTAGGGAAGTAAATACGGGGGCGTGCGGGTCGGTGGGATTGGGTGAGTGCGAACACAGGGGTGGGGCGAAGTGGGTTGTGGGGAAGAGGGGAATAACAGCGGGATGGAGCCGGGAGGGCGGCCGCGGGATGGAGGTGCTCGGCCGCAGGTGGGCGGCGTCTCAGGCGACGAAGCGGCTCGGAAGACGGGTGGTGGAGGGTGGTGCTCGGGGAGCCAAGGCGGCGGCGGGGTCTTGAGGCGGACGCGGACAGCGGCGACTTGGCAGTGACGCGACGCGGCGACGGTGGAAGAGGAAGGGGCGGAGCGCGGCGGCGGGGAGACAAGGCGGCGCTGCAGTGGAGGCGGAGGCGGTCGCAGCGCGGGGGCGGCGCTGTGTGTGGGCGGTAGAGGAAGAGAGCGGCGCTGCGTGCAGGCGGAGGGGAAGCGGGCAAGAGCGTGAGGCGGCGACGGTGAGTGCTGGGCGGCGGAGGCGGTATGGCGACGACGAAGCAGCGATGACGGCGGCGGCACGGGCGGAGCGGCGCTACGAGGGCGGCGGCGCAGCGTGCGGTTGGGGAAGATGAACAGAGGTAAGGGTTTTTTTTTTTTTTTTTTAACTCGACCCGTTAGGATTCGGGTTAACGGGTTTGACCCGATCCGATATCCTTTACGGACCCGTCACGTGCGGGTCGCGTGAAACTTTTTTTTTTTTTTTTTGGACCCGGGTTACCGAGTTGTGGGTTAACGGGTTGAGAACTTCCCGTTACCCCGATTCTTTCTTCAACCTCCCGACGGATTCGGGAGGGCGTCGATCTTCGCGGCGGTGGCTGCGGGCCAGGGCAGGGATCACGACGGCGGCTCCACGACCTGCGGCGGCGGCGGCGAGATCACGGCCACGGCTTCGTGGCCTGCGGCGAAGGTCGGCGGCGGTCCCCTCTATGGACCCGATGCAGGCGGTTGGCGGTAGACGCGGGTGGCCCGAGTTGCAGCGGCGGAGGGAGGCGTTAGGGCGGCGACGGAGAAGGAGAGCGGTGTCCCACTCCCGGATCTGGCCACGGACGGTGGCCACAGGGGTCGTGGCCGAGAGCTTCCTCCGTCAGGACGGTTGCCGCGCGGTTGACACCAGGACGGCGGGCTTCCGTGGGGTCACGGCGACCTCCGGCAGCGAATCGAAGCGGCGGCGCTGGTGTTGTCGTCGGCGAGGGATGGAAGCGGTGGCTGCGAGCGCGGTGACGGGTGGTCACGGGAACAGGGAACCTGCAAAGGTTTGTTTGTTTTTTTTTTTTTTTTTTTTAGGAAGGCTTGATGATGGAGGCGTGCGGTAGTGGGCAGTGGGAAGTCAAAGGAGAAAGACGGAGGCGGTGGGGTGAAGCTGTGCAGCGGGCGTGGGGGTGACTATTCAAGTGGCAGCAAAGAAGAAAGGCGCTGTGTAGAGATCCGGAGCTTTGGCACAGAGGCAAAGCCGAGGCTCTGATACCAAGTTGATGCAGCACCAGTGCGGGGAAAGAGGAGAAGAAGGAAGAACAAGAGAAGGAGAAGGAAGAAGAGGTTGTAGAGACGCAGGAAGAATAGAGGAGGAGAGGAGAAGAAGAGAAGAAAGAACGTAGGGGAAAGAAAATTCCAAATCACTTCATTAAAACCTAATCATGAAAATAGTTCTTTTTATATAGGGCCCAAATACACAATTTGCATAAAACCCCCTTACACAAAAATAACTCCTAATAAGCCCACAAATAACACAAATAAGCCCTAAAATGCAAATGAACCCAGAAATAAAATAAATAAAATAAATATGCAAATAAATGGGTCTGACTCAATCAGGGGGCTCAGGATCATTTGGATGAAGGGCTCTGACGTCCCCATCACGTCCTCCAGGTGGATGCACTCCGCACCCAGAGCACGTCTTGCATATGAGAGGCCTTCTCATGCCGTCCGCAGCTCTGCTCCAATGATAGAGGTGTCGTAGATTCGTCGACCACCAGCCGCCACAAATCTAGAGTGGTGATCTCTGATGACAAAATCCACACCCTCCCTCTTACCTCACTCAGTAGTACTATCATTAAAATTCACATTGAGAAAACAATGAGGTGGAGGCTCTTAGGAAATGTAGACAAACCTAATTATGCTTCGTAGTTATGGTTATGAATCGGCAAAAGCTGGTATAGGATGGACCTGAAAAGCAACAAACATGCTGATTCTAGACATTACGAGGGTGGTTACTCTCTACTATTTCATCATATACTAGAGATGAATTGAAGGCGTTCCTGTTGCTTGAGAACCTGCCATTAATACATCGAGCTGATAAAGGATGTTGGATCTGGTGGCACCGAAACTTCAACTGCACCTTCCAGCATCTGTGTCACCTTCTTCATGGAAGGCCTCATGGATGGCTCTTCCTGAATGCACCAAAGGGCCACAGCCACGAGCCTCTCAAGCATCCTCCAGTTGCTCCTTGCCTCTTCATCATGTTCCACTACAACATCCAGTCTCTTCTCGCTGTAACAGTCGTAAGCCCATTCTGTAAGGATAGGCCCCGCATCGCTCCCAAACTCCAGCTCAATGTTCTTCCTGCAACAAACAATCTCAAGCAACATGACTCCAAAACTATATACGTCGACTTTTGCTGTGATCGCTCTCTTCTTGAACCACTCAGGTGCAACATAGCCTTTCGTCCCCCTGATGTCCGTCTGAGTCCTCGTCTGCTCTTGCATCAGCAGCTTCGCCAGTCCGAAGTCGGAGATTCTTGCCGTAAAGCAGTCATCAAGGAGTATGTTTTCAGGTTTTATGTCGCAATGGATGGTCTGGCTGCTGCATTCCTCGTGCAAATATGATAGCCCTCTTGCAACCCCGAATGCGATCTGCATTCGCTGATCCCAGCTGGGTTTGTTCTCTCCGAAGAGGTAGCTTGCTAGGGAGCCATTGCTCATGAACTCATAGACTAGAAGTCGATGCGGCCCCTCATCACAGAAGCCAAGCAACTGAACTAGATTCTTGTGATGGGTTCTACCAATTGCATTCATCTCTGCTCTGAACTCCTTTTCGCCATCTCGTGCCAGTTTGTCTAGCTTCTTTACTGCAACAAGTGCCTCAGCCTCGCCGAGAGTCAGGACCCCCTTATAGACCGTACCGAACGCACCTTTGCCCAGTATTTCTCCGAACTTGCTGGTAGCTGCTTCTAACGTGTGGTAACTGAAAGCTTGCAAGTGTCCTCCCACCGTCCTGCTGTCTATCTGAGCTCGAGGTGATCTCTTGCGATGCGAGGAGAGGAAGAGCAAGGCTATGGCGGAGATCAACAGGATGTTGACGAAAGCCGAGCAACCGAGCATTGCAGAAACAATGACCGGCGGGCTTTTCCTCCCTCTGCTCAGTCCGGGAGGAGGAGGGGTAGAGTCGACCCTGGGTATCTTGAACAGAGATTTCCCTCCGTATCCTGGATCGACCCTCCCTCCCGAGAGGGGCATCGCCTTCTTCAAGCAGTCGCCGTCCTTGGATATCGCCACCATGCAGCGACAATCCTCCAAGCACGATTGCCGGCACTCATCCTCCTGCATCGGTGACAGCCATTCGTAAGCCGTGTTCGTCCAATTGGTGTTGGGCATCGCCGTCAGTTCAAAGTCAGCCGAGTCATACGCATCGCATCTCGGCTCAGCAAAGTCTGGCATGCAGCCTTTGCTGCTGTTGGCTGGATCGACTAATGAGTATCGTTCTGGACAGAGGCAGGCCTTCTGATTGTTGGCAAACTGGCAGTAGCTGTTGAATCCGCAAGCCCCACTCCCCCCCTTCTCCACGATGACCGCGCTGCAGATGTTTTCAGGTATGAAAGACGCCACCGTCCACGAATCTGGATAGCTCCCATTGCCTGCACCGGTCTTCGGGTATGTATAGTGCCGGAAGACTCCATCGGGATCGAGCGTCGCCCTCTGGTAGTAATCTCCAGGGGATCCAATATTTGCATACGTGACATTGACAAGGCTTGAATTCTCCTGCACTTCCTGAATGCCGGATGATTGGTTGAATACTAGATAGGAGCCGGTACCCAGGGTGCCCTTGGTGAGCCAGTAGGCCTCGTAGGCGTGCTCGGTGGGTAAGGCTATGGTGTTCAGACAGAGGTTGCCGTCGGGCAGCAGGCGGAGCTGAAACCTTCCCACAGAGTAATCGTCCGCACTGGGTGAGCGACGGGAGGAAAGCAATCCTCCTTTGTTCATCACCTGTGTAGGCAGGATCGTGTCGGTCGGGTGCTCGAAGCTCTGCCATGCGTAGCCCGTCCCATCGGAGGCCATCAGCGCGAGGTTTCCGGCATCGAGCATGGTGGCGTATGCAACGTCCCCGACACCCGGAGACCAGACCTCTTGGCCATTGTGGTCTAGGAGAGATAGTCGGCCGTTCCTTGTCAGGGACGCGCTGGATCCTGTCTGCACCGGCTGATCTCTGTTAGCAGACCAAACTACGGTCAGGTTCGTGGTTATTTTGGCGAACCATATGGCGAGGAGGAACTGGTTAGGTTGGAGGGGAACGAATCCGAAGGCAAAATCGCCGGCAGGGGACTGTGCCCACAAGGCGCGTTTATTGCCCTGGGGGGACAGGGAGGAACCACGAGTTATGTTGGGTCCGGTTTGGGCGGCGGCAGAGAGCGGGTGCAGCACAAGGAGAAGGGAGAGAAGGAGCTGGTGCTTGCGCTGGGAGGAAGAAGCCATCTCTATTTTAGTTCACAAGGAGTCCTCCTTAAAATCATGGCAGGCATTAGATTATTAAGGAGTGGAAAACTCAGTCGGATTTCTTTTTTTTCTTTTTTGTTCTTTTGGTACAGCTGTAACTAGACGCGCCCAAAAAGGTCCAAAAAAAAAAAAAATTGATGAAAGGGGGAGGGAACAGACTTGATATTTTTCAAGAAGAACTTTCCTAAATAGCACACAGCATATGAGGCAATTCAGTCAGCAGCGCTGTTCACATCTCGATAAACATTAGTGGTCCGAAAGAAAGCAAACCCTCCCACAAGCCCATAGATATTGCAGAGCAGCGGGTGCCAGTCAATATTGTTGTGTTGGTCCTGAATTCAATCGATTACTATGGCCGAGTCACATTCAATGTAGATAATGTCTGCTTTCAGAATTAACCTAGCATAGATGATGCTCTCTCATACAACTCTCAATTCATAAGAAAGCCAAACATTTGTGTGGTTGCAAGAAAGTTTGACGATTGGAACAGGCGATGCTCAGATGAAAAGCTACCAAGTGTCTCTCCTCTACTCCTCCGGCACGTCCGCGGAAGGCACCTATAATGTAAGTTTCAAAGCATGAAGCAATAGACTTTGACTCAAAAGAAACGTGTCAAGACCGCAATTTAAACATTTGCAATATCGACCGACCAGCTAGATGGGGATATATGGGGCCGAGCATGTAGCACGCACATGGCGTCCGCACCCTTGTTATTGTCCTTCCAATGCATTAGGTTTACTCGGTGAGAAATTGCGATACATTACAGTGTAGAACACTGCTTGACTGGAAGGACTTCGAATAACTTTGCAGAGAAAAATATCAAGCGGATCCATGAAAACAGTAGGCATCGTATTTGATTAAAACATTCGTAATGATCCAATGTTTTGAATTAGTTGATCATTAGGTGTAAAATCAACTGCCGTAAATCTGATCTTAATGTCGTTTTTTATCCGAAAATTGTAAAAGATTTTAGAAAACAATGTAATGATCTGAAACCCAAAAAAAGGACGTCATTGTTTGGTGTTCAGCCATGATAAAGGAGTACCAGTTCCGGTCTAAACTCGCTCGCCATTTTACCAAAGGAAAATTCAAAAATAAGAAAAAAGCTCAAACACGATTACTTCTGTTTGCGTAGACCAGGCCATCATTCATTTATTATTTTTTCCCCGTAAAGAACGGGTCGTCGTCGTTCTGGTCTTTCCTTGGAAGATTCTAGCAAGTTTTCCGGACTTGGGGAAAAGTTGTAAGCCTTACCCTTTCAAAGACTTGAACATGGTTACCGTTTACTTGGTTTATTATGGTGCAGGAATGCAGTCTCAAACCTAATCTCGCGTCCATATTCTCAAGAAGAAAGGACAAAACCTACTCCAGCATCTTGTCTAAATGAATTTGGGGACTTTCTCCACCTTTCCTCTCAAATCTGGAAGCCGCATCGACTTTCTAGTCCACTTCTAGCGCCCAAGTAATTTTCGACCAGATCCATGTTAAAGTGAGAGATGCTTCTTTGTTTTGGTGTCCTGTCGTATAGACTTGGTCTTTGGCATTTTTGCAGGAAAAAATATCAAGTAAATTGATGGACATGCAGTTTCCTGGTCTGTTTTGAATCAAAATGATCAATGTTTTGAATCGCTTGGCCGTTGGAAGAGGAACACAAGAAGAAATGTTCTTTCTTGAGTACAAGAAGGAAGATTTTAAATAAGCTGTCGCAAATCTGCTCTCCGTTCCAGTCCAGTTCCATATCCGAGAATACCGAAACATTATGAAAACTGCTATATATGGTTTGGGCTGGTTTGTTGTGGGGTCGGTGCAGATATTTTTTTTTTTTTTTTTGGTACATCAGCTGCTCATACTAATTTTGCATGAACACAACCATCTAAATCCATGGTAATAAGACTACCCAGTGGGGATGGAACTGAAGTATGCCGAGTCCCAAAGATTGCACCAGAGTATTGGGCAGTGAACGAGGCGATCCAATCCGTAGCTCTATTCGCCTCACGAAGCACGTGCACAGCTTGGAAAGCACAACACTCCCTCATCATCTGCCAGATGTCACTTAGAAGCGGCAGCTCTGCCTCTCCCCGCCCCACCTCCAGATGCGCTCAATCATCTCGGCTAAATCCCTCTCGAGGATAATACACCCAGCCTCCAATACATGTCTCGTATAGGAGAGTTCCTCTCATGCTGCCCTGAGCTCCACCCTAAAAGTTGAAACCTTGAAGGTGCGATGCCCTCTAACAGTAATCAATTTGGAGTCATGATCCTTGATTACAAACTCCACACCAGCATAATCTCCATCAGCGGGCAAACTACCGTCGAAATTCACGTTGAGATGCCGAGCCATCCTAGATGAATCAGCCAAGGTCGCCTTCATAACCTCCATAGCCTGAAGGAGGGCCTTTTCCATAACGGACCTTAGAGGGGCCCTCCTATCTCCGAAGACTCTATTATTTCTATCTAGCAAGATGTGATAGGCCAGGTAGATAGCAGCAGTACCCTACCTAGCGGTACTCTGGGAGCCAAGGCCAAGCCAAGCCTCGGGTCACCCGACCCACGTCTCCCCAGCCTGACTGCCACTCCGATTCTGGACGGGCTGCGGGGCCCGTTCCAGCACCCCTGGGCCTAGCCCAGCCTCCTGAACAGCAACATCCCCCCGGCCCATGACTGACTGGTCCATAACGGTGCCCCAGACGGGTCCTAACTCGGTGGCCTGCCCGAGCGAACTTGTCATCTCCTCCAACCCCTCCAGGCTCCAGCACGCCCGCGGATGCCCCCTTCCCCGGCGACCGCCCCTAGCGACCTTGGACGGTGTCTGCCACCCATCCGGGTCCGACAGTGGGATAGGCTCCACCGATCTAGTCCCTTCTTGGTGCATCAGCTGTCCGAGTGCCGACCTCGCCGCCCCCAAGGATGGTGGCACCATCGTCCCCCTTGAGTTGCTCTTGGATGATGGCCCCCTAGGTGGCCGAACCCTATTAGTGGTCAGTCAAGGTTCGAAGACCAGACGACCACCCCCTCGGCACTGCTCCTTGTCAACCGCTCCGGGGTCCATTCCCGGCACCTCAGGCCCACCAGCCCCCAACGGCACCCGAGAGGAGGAAACTAACAAACCTCCGATCTGCCCGTACCGGTAGCACACCACCAGCAAGCTTTCGTTTACGAAAGCCTGCCAGAATCTTTCCGATGGGCTTTGGACAAATAGCCTCGGCTTCAACGGCAACCTCGTGTCCAGTTCCACCCTCACCCTCGCAAACCCTAGCTTGCATTGCCGCTCGGTGAATTCATCCACCGCCACTAGCCGACCGGCTGCCGCGGCAATCTCCCGGATGGATTCGCGCTCCCAATATTCCACCGGCAGCCGTGGGAGGCGAATCCAAGCTAACACCCTGTGCACACACTTCACCCCTGGGATGAAGTCCGGTTGCCACCTATCCATAGTGAGGAGTTGCCTGGCGACGACTGGGTCGTTCGCCATCGTCGCCTCCCGATCGCCTTTAGTCTTGAACCGCAGCAAGAGATGCTCCTCCGCCGTCGGTAGAGCTTTGGAGTCATAGTTGAGTTTCCCCTTGACACGGAGCTCCCGAGCTACCCACTCCTCAGGCACACACCGACCCAAGCTCCTCATGATAACCGCCCTGGAGCTCTAGGCTAGCTGAGCTCTCCCTAGCCTTTCCGACGGCATCACCAGAACCTCGGTGAAGTGCCGCTGCACCACCTTCAGCTCTTCGTCCGAGATGCGGTGGCTAGACCAAATGGCTTGTCGCAAGGAGCCTCTGGCCACCTCCACCCATGGCTTGTTGGTAGCGATGGCCCCTAGATTCGGGCACTCCCCACGTCCCCCGGTGCGGCGATGCCCACCTTCTCCTTCCTCGGTCGACGATCTCCCATGTTCCGCTCCCCGGGTGTTCGACAAAAGTCCGCACTCAGGCACAACTTTTGGCGCACTCCCCCTCCCTCTCTCGCATGACTTCCTCACTTGCTACCTTGAGGGGAAAAAGATTTGGGCTCTAGAGCGAGACAGGATGTGAAAAATGGACTTCATTCTAGACATTTGTTTAGTTCCACATTAATTATTTGCTGAAAATATCTTGGGTATTTATATCGGGCTAAGGAATCCAATAATACCATCTAACTAGCTTTTTCTGGGAAAGATTTTGGGTTGTTACAAATGGTATCCAAGCACATCCATCTATGACATATGTGGACTAGAAGATACTACAATAAAAGTCCATTTGGATTGATCAATCGTTGTATTTGTGATTGGATTTGAATGGATTTAGACTCTTAGTCTAGCGAGAATATGTAGACTTAAAAGGAAGAAGTATATGAGGATTTGTGCAGATATATATTTAATTCCATATCGGTTATTTGCCGAAAAGATTTTGGATGCTTATACAAGACTAAAGAACTCAAATAATATCTTTCAACTAGTTTTTAGGAAAAGATCATGAGTTTTTATATTTATAAAATAAAATTGTTTGCTCTCCATATAAATCGAGAAGTTTGCTCTTGTTTGGTAGAATGTAATTCCTTCTTGTTATGACATGTTTCCTTTCTACGCCCTTCCCTCCTTGTTTCTCTTTAAAAAAATGTTGATGTCATGACAAAGGAGTTTGCATATCTTGCTTAGTCGCTGCCATGTTGTTCCTTTTTAAAAGAATAAGGTAGTAAACATACTTCTTGTTTGTGGGCGAATAAAAAAAGAAAATACTAGGAGCCAATTTGCATAGGGATACTTTAGACTGGAAAAATAAATTTTATATTAGATTGTGTTGGGGGAAAAATGGATCGTTCAAAGCACATGGTCAAGTCGCCGATACTTGATGACGAACGTGACGACAGCAAGTATACTCTTAGCAGTCACGACCTCAGAGCGCTCAGTCTCGGCATCGACGACCCCAGAGCTCACGATCTCGACCTCGGCATGACCTTGCAGGCATGGTCTCTGTTGAGATAAGCCCGATCGATCTCGAAGCCAAGAAAGACCCAGTCAAAGGGAGAAGCAAACCTCCCCACTCCACTGAAAATCAAGTCCTCCATATTCGGGATCAAATTTCGCAATCTCCGCCTCAACAGCTGTCAACATTTGAATCCACACGATCTTAACGGATCACCAGCTATCCCGAAATCTCGGGCCGTTTACGATAACTCATTGATTTGCGCAATCACGCCCGATCACAGGTAACTGCTGCACCCCCTCCTATAAAAAGGGGGTGAGAAACTCCAGGCGGGGGATCTCTCTCCTCTTCCTCTCCGTGGCCAAAACACATCACTACATCATTACTCTCCCCTCCATTATTCTCTCTCCATTAAAAATTCCTCTTTGACTTAAGCATTGGAGGGCCTACGCCGGAACCTCCGGCCACAGGCTTCTTGCAGGTCCGCCGGAGACAGCCATCAGCCGTCGCACCACCAGCCGGAGCTCCTCCTCCTCGATCCGCGGTCATCCCTGGGTCCAATTTCCAGCAATAGTTGGCGCTAGAGGAAGGGACCGAGTCGTGATCATGAGACTGAGAAGCAGAGGAGCCTCTAATGCCTCTCGGCATCGCATACCAAGTCCTGGCCGCTCAGTCCAGAACCTGCCACCAAGGCCTCCGGCGGATCAAGTTCCTCAGATCCAACTTGAGCAATTCAACATGCTGGTGCAGTAAGTCCAGGCACTAGCAGCAGCAGTCCAAGGCCTGCAACGCGTGGAGGCCCCTCACATGCCACCTCTGTAGGTTCATGTTCAATCGACGCTCCTTCCAGATGGACCTGTGTCCCAAGGCCGAGATCCCCATGACTCTTTGAGGGTCAACAATGGAAAACGACGCTGTCACCAGGGTTCAACCCGAGCGTCTCCCCGGAGATAGCCGCTAAGGAAAAACCAGGATAAAAGGCCATAACCTTCGGAAGCCGAATCGACCCCAGGTCAATCAGTACCGGGACAGACCACCATGTCAACTTTCCAAGGCGGAGAACTCGACAAGAAGGTCGAAGAACTCGAGCGGCGAGTCGAGGCACTTCAGGATCAAAGAATCAGGCGTGAGGACGACCCTGATTTCACTACCAAGTCGTCCTTGTGCCGCCTAATCGAGGATGAGCCGATCCCACCAAGATTCAAAATGCCCCAAATAGAATCCTACAATGGAACCACAGATCCCCTGGATCATCTGGAGAGTTACAGAGCCCTCATGGTACTGCAAGGATCCTCGGAGGCTCTGCTGTGCAAGGCTTTTCCTGCAACCCTCTGAGGAACGGCCCGGATCTGGTTCTCCGGGCTAAAGCCGAGCATCGTGCTCTCCTTCGAACAGCTCCGCAGGCAGTTTGCGGCTAATTTTGCTGCCAGCAGGCGCCAGTAGCGAACGTCGGATTTTCTTCTCGACATCAAGCAGAAGAAAAGAGAATCCCTGAAAGACTACATCAACCGTTTCACTGCCGCCACTTGGGAGGTCCGTGAGCTCGACCAATCGATTGCCATGTCGGCTTTAAAAATAGGAGCTCGGCCCTATAAATTTCTTTTCTCCATCGAGAAGAATTTTTCTGCCGATTTTACGGAAATGCTGGCCCGAGCTCGAAAATATACGAAGGCTGAAGAAGCCATGGCTTCTCGGCGAGACGCTGCCGAGCAGCCCTCAAAGGGGCAGAAAAGATATCGCGTGGAGCGTGGCCGCCCAAGAAGTCGATCATCTCGCCGTGAGGAGAACCTGCCTCGATTGAGGAGTCCATCTCACCTGAGACCGTGGCCCCGACCGAGATCACCGCCTCGGCAAAGAACACCACCAGGGAGGTATGGGAACTATACTCCCCTCACTACTACTCGGTCCGAGATTCTCATGGAGATAGAAGGCCGAGGCTATCTCCAACCGCCGCCACCGATGCGGGAATCAGAAGCTCGGCAATGCTCTAGGAAGTACTGTCGCTTCCACCGAGATCATGGCCACGACACCGAGGAGTATTTCTGACTCCGAGACGAGATCGAAGCGCTTATCCATCGTGGAGTACTCAACTGGTTCGTACGGAACCGGCGAGAAGAAAGTGTTAGATGTATGCCCTAGAAGCCAATCTGGCAGACACATTATTTATTCTGGGATATAAATGTTGGCAGCGCCCTGCACCGGAATCCACTCACACCAGTACAACCACCAACGTCGGACAAGCAAAGAGAGAAGCAAACGGATAAGCACTCTCTCGCTCCCTCGACACCGGACTCAAGGATCACCGCTTCGCTTCCGCTACGAAGGGCAAAATATTACCCCGTGGTATCAATAGGGTAAAACACTTGAGCACCGCAGCGGATTATCAAACCAAAGGAAGAAGAAATAGAAAGAAAATAGCAAAGCAAACACAAAGATGTAACGAGGTTCGGCTACAAGTAGCCTACGTCCTCCACCGCTCCAAATCTCAATTAGGATGAACAGATTACAGAGATAGCACACACCCGAACGATCACACACAATCGCTCTACAAGAGATTCACACAGAATTCCCTTTGCACAAGAAGTAGGATCCCAATCCTCTTCTTCTCTAGAACCCTAGCCGCACAAAACAAGAGTCTCTCTCGAAATATCCTTGAATATCTCTCCTCCTAGGGCTCTCATGAGTCTTATATATAGTCTCAAGACCTTCAGATGATCATAGCCGTCGAAACGCCACCAAAAAACACCAAAAGAAAATCGTCCGTACGATTTTCCGCGAGCCCGAGTCGACTCGGCTGTGGTTCGAGTCGACTCTGGCACGTCTGAACAAAACTGGCACGATCTCGGGTCGACTCGACTGTAGCTCGAGTCGACTCGACGATGCTTCAAGTCGACTCGACTGTAGCTCGAGTCGACTCGACGATGCTTCGAGTCGACTCGACTGTAGCTCGAGTCGACTCTGACAGTCCAGACAGAAACATGGTTTTCTCGGTCTTCTGGCCTTTCTCCTTCCGGGTCGACTCGACTGTTCCCGAGTCGACTCGACTGTTCCCGAGTCGACTCTGACAGTCCGCCAGACAGAATTATGCAGAATTGATTCTCCTTCAATTCTCTTCATCACCAATGGTCTCCACATACCCCAACAATCTCCCACTTGGAGACCTTGGGTATATCCTCTTGTTACTTGGCTCTCCTCTGTGCTCCCACTGAAAATGAATCATCCTAGTGAAATCGGTACGATGCCTCCTCAACGTCTTCAAGCATGAAGACCAGCAGAAGCTGAACAACACCTCAGCTTCTCCACCGTGGCGACCTTCGTCAACATATCTGCAGGATTCTGACTTGTATGAATCTTCTCCAACTTGACGAGTCCCTGCTCGAGCAATGACCTCACGAAGTGGTACCGTATGTCAATATGCTTCGTCCTTGAATGGAAAGCTGAATTCTTTGCCAGATGAATTGCACTTTGACTATCTGAATATAACATGCAATCCTTCTGCTCCTTCCCAAGCTCCTTCATCAAGCCCTGAAGCCATATTAGTTCCTTGCATGCCTCTGTGGCTGCCACATACTCCGCCTCCGTAGTCGACAATGCAACAACTGGTTGCAACCTGGAAATCCAACTGACGGCTCCACTGCCCAAGGTGAACAAGTACCCTGTCGTGCTTCTCCTGCCATCCAAGTCCCCTGCCATGTCTGAGTCCACAAAGCCCTATAACTGGATCTCAGAACCTCCATAGCACAATGACATGTGCTCCGTGCCTTTCAGATACCTCAGTATCCATTTGACCGCGCGCCAATGCTCCAAGCCTGGGCAGCTCATAAAGCGACTCACAACTCCCACTGCTTGAGCAATGTCTGGTCTTGTACACACCATAGCGTACATCAAGCTCTCCACCGCCGATGCATACGGGATTTTTGACATATTGAGCTCCTCCACCCGCGTCTTCGGACTTTGCCCTTTGGAAAGCTTTAAGTGGGCACCTAGTGGTGTGCCAACAGGTTTGGCACCCTCCATGCAGAATCTCTTGAGTACTCGGCTGATGTACTCCGCCTGAGATAGTCTGAGGATATGTTTAGACCTATCTCTGCTGATCCGCATCCCAAGGATCTGTTTTGCTGCTCCTAGATCCTTCATTGCAAATTTTCTTGATAGCTTCAGCTTCAATTTTGCAATCTCATGCATGCTAGCTCCTGCAACTAACATGTCATCAACATACAATAGCAAGATAATGTAAGATGTACCGAAGTCCCGAAAGTAGCAACAGTGATCCTCCTGACATCTCCTGTATCCTATCTCAAGCATGTAACTATCGAACTTGAGATACCATTGCCTGGGTGCCTGTTTCAAACCATAGAGGCTTTTCTTTAATTTGCAGACTAAGTCACCCGTGCCAGCTGCAATGTATCCCTCCGACTGCTGCATATATATCTCCTCATCGAGATCTTCGTGGAGAAAGGCCGTCTTCACATCAAGCTGCTCTAAGTGAAGATCCTCTACTGCCACCATGCTCAGCACCGCTCGAATAGAACTCATCTTGACTACAGGAGAAAAGATCTCCGTGAAGTCGATACCTGCTCTCTGCTGAAATCCTTTTACAACCAGCCTGGCCTTGTACCGTTTCTTCCCATTCTGCTCTTCCTTCAGCCTGTAAACCCATTTGTTTGACAATGCTTTCTTCCCCTTGGGCAGATCCACCAAATCCCACGTTTGATTCTGTTCCAATGACTCCATCTCATCATCCATGGCCAACTCCCACTCCTTCCTGGTATCAACCTCCAATGCCTCCGTGAAGCATTCAGGTTCGCCATTATCTGTGAGCAGCAAATAACTAAGAGTCTCATCATACCTTTGAGGAGGCTTCCCATGAGTACTACGAGTGGACCTTCTTAGTTGTGGAGAGGGTGCCAATACTTCAGGTTCTTGCTCTGACTGAGTCTTCTGACCAGAATTTGTAGACTCCTCTTCAGGATCCACAAAACACGGCTCAACAGGTTTTGTTTCTGATTCAGTGCTCTGCTGCATTTTCTCATTAAATACCACATCATTACTACGAATGATCTTCCTGTGTTCGGGATCCCAAAACCGATACCCAAACTGTTGACCTCCGTATCCAACGAAAATGCACTTCTTTGATTTGGCGTCTAGTTTGCTTCTTTGACTGGAATCAACATGGACATAACTGGTACAACCGAATACTCGTAAGTGCGCCAAATCAATCTTCTTCGCTGTCCATGCTTCCTCAGGAATCCCAAATTCAAGTTTCTTTGATGGCCCTCTGTTGATCAAGTAGGCAGCAGTGTTAACTGCTTCCGCCCAAAACTGCTGTGGCAATCCAGCATGTATCCTCATACTCCTGGCACGCTCATTAATTGTTCTGTTCATCCTTTCAGCAACTCCATTTTGTTGTGGTGTCCCTGGAACTGTCCTCTGCCTGACGATCCCAGCCTCTGCACAGTAGTCCTCAAACTCCCTGCTACAATACTCACCACCGTTGTCTGATCTCAGGCATTTTAACCTTCTTCCTGTCTCGAGTTCTACCATTGCCTGCCATCTCCTGAAGACCCCAAATACCTCTGACTTGTGCTTCAAGAAGAACACCCAAAGCTTCCTGGTAGCATCATCAATAAAAGTAACATAGTACTGAGATCCACCAATGGAAGAAACCGGTGCAGGCCCCCACACGTCCGTGTGCACGAGATCTAGCTTTTCTTGCTTCCGAGGTTTACCTTCTTTGTTGAATGAAACACGCTTCTGCTTTCCGAGAATACAATCCTCACAGAAGTCCATCTCAACACTCCTGAGACCCTGCAGCTTTTCCAACTGGTGCATCACCTCCAGTCCCTGATAACTCATGTGCCCAAGTCTGCAATGCCATAACTTGGCGTCCACATCTGCTGCAGCAACTCCAATAGAGTTCTCCGTGCCATTGGCGATATAAAGTGTCCCAACCTTCTTGCCACTAGCCACCATCAACGAACCCCTGGATATCTTCCACTGATCAGCTGTGAAAATAGTCTTGTACCCCTGGCTCGCCAACTGTCCAACAGAAATCAGATTCCTCTGCAGTTGAGGCACGTGCCGTACGTCCTCAAGCTCAAGTGAAGATCCAGAAATCAACTTCACTTCCGCGCTTCCCCTTCCTTGTATGGTGCAAGGCTCTCCATCCCCTAAGTAGACTTTGCCGAAGTCTCCCTTCTCATATCCTCCAAGAAGCTTCCGTTGGGATGTAGCATGGAAAGACGCGCCCGAGTCTATCACCCAAGACTCGTCACCGGTAGATAAAGATAAAACGAGGGCATCCATGTCACCGTCTTCAGCAAGATTTGCCAGATCCTTGCTGACTCCTTCGGTGTGGTCGCCTTGCTTCCCTTTAGGAGATTTGCAGTCCCTCCTAAAGTGCCCCATCTTTCCGCAGTTCCAGCACTTCGCTCCCTTGTTCTGAGGTGCTCGAGACCTGCTAGATCTCGACTTCGAGTCGCTTCGAAATCGACCGTCCTTCTTTTGTCTTCCCCGGTCAGAGGTGTTTAGTGCACTTCCAGACGACTCCGTAGCTCCAGAAGATTTCCTTCTTGCTTCTTCACTCAGAAGCACTCCCACAACGTCATCAAAGATCAACTTCCCCGTCGCCGAAGAGTTGCTCACAGCCATCACCAGGCCCTCCCAGCTATCAGGCAATCCGGAGAGAATTAGCAATGCCCGAATCTCATCGTCAAAACTAATCTCCACTGACTCCAACTGGGCCGTGAGTCCATTGAACTCGTTGAGATATTCTGCTACGCTGCCGCCATTTTTCATACGAAGATTAAACAACCTCTTCATGAGAAATACCTTGTTTGATGCTGAGGGTTTCTCGTACATCCGCGACAATGTTGCCATCAACTCCATCGTCGTCTTCTCATTTTTGATGTTGAATGCCACTTGGGATGCAAGTGACAATCTTATGGTGCCGAGCATCTTCCGATCGAGGACCTCCCAGTCTTCATCGGACATCTTCTCTGGTTTCTTCGCTCTACCTCCAAGAGGTAAATAGAGATCCTTCTGGTAAAGGTAATCCTCTATTTGCATCTTCCAAAATCCGAAGTTCGTGCCATTGAAGTTCTCAATTCGCAACTTTCCTTCATCCGCCATTGCAGAATACCAATAGCTCTGATACCAGTTGTTGGCAGCGCCCTGCACCGGAACCCACTCACACCGGTACAACCACCAACGTCGGACAAGCAAAGAGAGAAGCAAACGGATAAGCACTCTCTCGCTCCCTCGACACCGGACTCAAGGATCACCGCTTCGCTTCCGCTACGAAGGGCAAAAGATTACCCCGTGGTATCAATAGGGTAAAACACTTGAGCACCGCAGCGGATTATCAAACCAAAGGAAGAAGAAATAGAAAGAAAATAGCAAAGCAAACACAAAGATGTAACGAGGTTCGGCTACAAGTAGCCTACGTCCTCCACCGCTCCAAATCTCAATTAGGATGAACAGATTACAGAGATAGCACACACCCGAACGATCACACACAATCGCTCTACAAGAGATTCACACAGAATTCTCTTTGCACAAGAAGTAGGATCCCAATCCTCTTCTTCTCTAGAACCCTAGCCGCACAAAATAAGAGTCTCTCTCGAAATATCCTTGAATATCTCTCCTCCTAGGGCTCTCATGAGTCCTATATATAGTCTCAAGACCTTCAGATGATCATAGCCGTCGAAACGCCACCAAAAACACCAAAAGAAAATCGTCCGTACGATTTTCCGCGAGCCCGAGTCGACTCGGCTGTGGTTCGAGTCGACTCTGGCACGTCTGGACAAAACTGGCACGATCTCGGGTCGACTCGACTGTAGCTCGAGTCGACTCGACGATGCTTCGAGTCGACTCGACTGTAGCTCGAGTCGACTCGACGATGCTTCGAGTCGACTCGACTGTAGCTCGAGTCGACTCTGACAGTCCAGACAGAAACATGATTTTCTCGGTCTTCTGGCCTTTCTCCTCCCGGGTCGACTCGACTGTTCCCGAGTCGACTCGACTGTTCCCGAGTCGACTCGACTGTAGCTCGAGTCGACTCCGACAGTCCGCCAGACAGAATTATGCAGAATTGATTCTCCTTCAATTCTCTTCATCACCAATGGTCTCCACATACCCCAACAATAAATTTGTACTTGACTTTATTATTATTGAATAATAAATGGGCTTCTTTTCATTCATATTGTTTATGTGTCTATGAATCGTCCAAGAAATTAATAAGATGATGATACATATTCTCAAGAGTTGAGAATTTGAACCATGTATCATTGGTGATTAATTTCTAAATGCTCCTGATCAATGGATCATCACGAGGACGGTGATCGATCCGATCAGTGCACAGATCACTTTTCTTCTGGATGGACGAGACTCGAGTCCACAGTGTAGGGACACTGAAGTGATAGTGCAGGTGCTTGTTAGAGAACAAGGGTACTGAGCGTGACCAAGACAAGAAGTCACTTGGATGTCTATCCACTCGTCAGTGACTTACTTGATGTTGCAGTAGTATGACTGGTCCTTTGACCTACGGTGCTTCGGCTACTCACAGTGAGGTTATTGTAGTTTGACTACACGTATACATGGTCTCTAGCCATATGGGTCCTTGTAGTGTAGATTGGCTGCAGTAGGTTCACTGTAAGAGTAGGGTATGCACTTACATGAAATCTATCGACCTTGATAGAAGAGGAGTGATCCTATGTGATTTATTAGACAGAGTTCTAAGACCTTGGCCAGGGCAATAATATACAGTGGAGAAAGAGTTTTCCACTATCGAACTCAAGTCGAATAAATCTAGACATATGACAGACGACAGGGTTTGACGAGTTATCCATGACCTCCAGTCTGTAGGGATCCACGATAGAAGGACTGTA